>NC_066559.1:2079805-2129805 GCF_024679095.1 Eriocheir sinensis | reverse complement strand
GATGTGACGTCTCTTTTGCTGTAAATCATTCAATAGTGATTTCATATTTTTTTAGATGCTATTGTGCGTCTAGTTGTTAGGATGATGGAATTATTTAACTACACACACACAAACACACACACACACACACACACACACACACACACACACACACACACACACACACACACACACACACACACACACGCACATCGTCAGCAGTATACTAAAGCCTCCAATCATATAAGCCCCGATGAGCAAAAAATCTCATTAAAGGAAGAATGAACCACTCTTTGAACTTGCAAAAGTCCCTGATCACAAGCCTTCTCTCTCTCTCTCTCTCTCTCTCTCTCTCTCTCTCTCTCTCTCTCTCTCTCTCTCTCTCTCTCTCTCTCTCTCTCTCTCTCTCTCTCTCTCTCTCTCTCTCTCTTTTATACCATCTTTTTTCCTTTTTTCTCTATTTCCTTTACACTCTAACCCTCCATCATTACTTCGGATCCCTTTGCCTCCTGCTCTTCGCTCCTCTCTTCCACCTTATTCCGTTCCCTTTCCCCGAGTCCTTCATCCTCTTTTTTTTCATTCGATTATCTTTACATTCACTCTTACATTACTCTCTTTGGCTTTCATCCACTTTTCCCTTTTGCTTCAGGTTCATCACCAATTGCTTTTAAGTCATTTCTGGATCTCTCTTTTCCTCCCTCTACCTATCTTTCTCTCTCTCTCTCTCTCTCCCCCTCTCATCATTACTCAAGTCATCCCTGTATCACTGCTGCCTCATCTTTTCCTTCCCTCCACCATTCACCCATTCATCGTGTCTCTTTCGGCCTCAAACGTGAGTACGAACTCTTGATTCTGAGCCTTGAGTTGGGGTGAGGCGGGACCCGACGCAGCGCGGGGGACGCTTCGTGTATTGCTGGAGTCGAAGTTTTCCTAATGACGGTCGCTGCGGCACAATTAGGGCGGCCCCATCTTTTTATCTTTTCATTTAGCCGGGCGGTGGAAGGAGGGCAGGTGAAGGGGGGGAGGGAAGGGACGGGGGCTCCTGGAAGACTGGAGGCTTTGGGTGGCAGGAAAGAGGTTGCGTGGGGGTAGTGTGTGGGATGTGGGGGATAGGTAAGTTAATTTGGGACTTAGGGGCTGCGTGTGTGGCTGGTAGGGTGATAGATTGGAAGCTGCTGGTAGTTTGGGGCTTTTGTGTGAGTTAGAAGATCGGGTTAGTGAGAATGTGGTGGGGTTGTTATGGTGAGGTTTTGGTGAAGGGCTGTGTGTCATGTTGGGGCTAGGAACTGGAGGCTATAAGGTAGCGTGTAAGAAGTGAAGAAGTTTGGGATTTGTTTAGGTTAGAGGGTCGTGTAGGTGAGGCTCGGGTATTGTGGGTAGAGGAGATGGAGACTACTTGAGTGGGCTATTGGGTTGTGCAAGGATTGAGAGCTTTTGGGGCTGAATTGTTGGGGATGAGCGGCTGGGGGCTTGTCCGGGATGCTGTGGAGGCTTTTTTGGTGCGGGGCTTGCTGGGGATAGTGAGGTGGTAGCTGGGGTCCGTGGAGGTTGGGGGATGATAAGGTGGCGGCTGGGGTCCGTGGAGGTTGGGGGATGATAAGGTGGTGGCTGGGGTTCGCAAGGATTGGGGGTGTGGTCTTGGAGGATTAGGGGGTGGTGGGGTGAAAGGGCTAGGAGGGTTGGGGGCGGGGTGGGGGGGGCTGTGTGCAGTGGGCGGTGAGGGGCGGGCAACGAGGCTGATTGGGATCCGCAGTTCATTTGGGTGTGCCTTGCCACCTTTTTTTCAGTTCCTTTGGCATTTTCATGAGTCTGGCTCTTTCATTTGGTCTCTTTTTTTTTAACATTTCCATTTTTTTTTTTTTTTGCCTTTTCTTGAGTTGTGATTTCGTTTTCGTTTGTGATTTTTTATAGGGTAATTTTTTTCGTTTCCTGTTTTATGTATGTTTTACGCCTGTATGTTTTTGCTCTATAATTGCACTTTTTTTCCCGTTTACTACGTATATATTTGATTTTAAGGCACTGTACGTGTCGGTCGTATCAGGTATTAACTGACGAAAAAACATTGTCTTAGTTATCATGGATGAAAACTGCAATTCGAGGCTCACGTGTAAGTTGGGGCTATTCATTGTGACTTCTTTATTTAAAAAATGGCTTACTGGTTCAGATAAAGTAAAATGTAAAAAGTAAATAGCTTGCCCAGGATCTGTGGCAATGCGTTTAATTCTCATATAACTATTTTATAGTTGGGGTGGATTTTGCAGCCCCGTCCTGTTAAAGGTTATTCCGCTCGCTATCGAGTAGAATGAGTGCATCAAGATCGAGGGGGCTGTCCTGGTTTTGATTTAGGTATGTTGGAATATAACTATGTCCTATTGGAAAGAGAGGTCCTGGCCACCCGGAGGGAATTGCGAGGGCAGGACAAAGCTTATATGGTGCCCACATGTTGAGGGAAGAGAGGCCTTCCATCCAAGCTCCACGGATCGCAGGCCTTTATTGCACCTGCCCATCAGTCCAGGCGTTACGTGAGCACGAGGCGGGTGCTTCGTGTTTGTGCCTTGAACATTGTGCGCCTCTCAGGAATGGTCAACTCTTTTATTCGTGAAGGGAGCTGAGGGGGATGCGGGTGGATATCATCAAGATCTTTCGTGAGAGGAGATCTGGGAGTGGCGCCAGATATCAGTAATGGCGCCGGTCCCAGGAGTGTAGCAATAAACGCTGGTCAACTGAAGCCTTCTATAGTTGATGCGACTCCAACTAATGAACATGTTAAGAATTTTCTAGGCTTCACCTCATTCTGCATTGCGCACCGTTACCTAAATAATGTGGGCCTGCAAAGAAAACGTTTAACGCCAAGGACGAATCTGCAATAAATCCGTTCTCTCCGGTAGACGCTTACTGTCTTGGCAGACGGTAATGATGTCCCCAGTGCCGAGAAGGTTGTGGGTTTTGCGTTGGTTACCTAGACTGTGGCAACGGAAGTGAGGTCCGAAATGAATAAAATCATTATCACTACCTCAGGAACATTATTAGGTTTTTGATACTATGCATGGCCCCGAAGGTTGAGAGATGGGAGTTCCTAGTTCCAGAGAGCAGCTGGTAAAGGAGTGGTACATGGGTGGCTCAGAGAGATTGACCACACCTTCGCTCACAACAGAAGGATCCTCCGCAACGGTACTGACGCCCGTAATGACGAAGTAGTTGCTTCACTCAACTATTTCACATACAGTACAGAAAATAATTTCCAGTTTACATTTAAAAAAATATTGAATGAGTATACGTACTCAGGGGTAAGCTGTGAGTTTCAAATTGGTTCGTTATGTCTGAAACGCGTGAAGTCCATGAGTAGACCAGTATAATTGCTACAAACATGAAATTATCCAAAGTGTGGCCTGGGAACACTTGAGGCTGAGGAGCTTGTTTCGGCTCGCCGGATTGACCATTGAAAATATGCTTGAGAGAACCATGTTGTCAGACTTGCTGACCTGACGACTAGCTGTTACAAAGGGACTCAGAGTACTGGGAGTCGCGTCACTGCTAATCAACATATACATGGACAAGAGTCGGGGCATAAGCGTCGTTGCTCAGTCACTGTTTTGCGTTCGCCGGCTACAGCAAGGTCCCTGGCGTGCGGGTACGGTGAGAGCCATACAATAAGAGAGTTTGCCCATCTTCAGTACGGGCACTTGATACTAAAATTGATGCAAGTGTTATTTTTGTATGTGTTCCAGGTATATCTTTGAGATCCTGATCATACGTCAAGCGCACACACACACACACACACACACACACACACACACACACACACACACACACACAAAATCCCACTTGTATTAGCATCAATTTGAATTTCACGTGGCCCTTTTAGTAAGAATGCGGCACCTGTGATGAAGTTGGCCAAACCCTCCTATGTTCTAAGTCTGGTTACAGTGATGTCGGCAACTACTTATCTCAGTAAAAAGAATCCCTTGAACAACAACAACAACAAAAGTAACCGGTTTAATATTTACTGACGGATAAAAACACCATTATAGTCTTCAAACCTCTTTTTCTTTCTGTCCTCTTTCACCTCTTCCTAATATTTTTGCTCCCACCTTCCGCTCACCTAACAATGAGGCGCAGTCAGCAGGAAATTATCGGAAAAGCTCCAAGGTGCGTGTGTGTGTATCTGCATGGGTCAGTGAATGAAGGCTAACTATAAACACGGCTTCACATAAACATCAGAACACCAACCATTCAAAACTGACGAAAAAGCACGTACTGACGAAAGGACAAACACGGGTCAGAAGATACGATCACTTCAGCCATTCAAAGGACACAAAACAGGGACCGAAAACAAAGAGCCTCGCAAAGGGATCTTCAAAACAACGCACGAGGGAATTCAGGCCCTACGGAGGCGATAGGGGCATAGAGGGTAGTTAAGTGGCGCACGGGCTTTTTCTCATAACAAGGGCGAATGTGATCGGGGGAAGCAGATTGAGACATGGGGAGCGTAATAGAGCTGAAGCTTATCTGTAAATTGAGAGAACAATACGGTAAGAGGGGAAGGGTCGAGCCGGGACTGTTTATTACGGGCTGCAAAGGAACGAAAGCAATGCATGTGTGTGTGTGTGTGTGTGTGTGTGTGTGGGGGGGTGTGGGGGGGGGGAGAGAGAGAGAGAGAGAGAGAGAGAGAGAGAGAGAGAGAGAGAGAGAGAGAGAGAGAGAGAGAGAGAGAGAGAGAGAGAGAGAGAGAGAGAGAGAGAGAGAGAGAGAGAGAGACGGATAAAAAATGGACGTGTGCGGTGAAAGAGAAAACACGAGAGGAAAGAAGCGTAGGTAATGCATCAGCAGGTCCCCCTCCCCCTCCCCCCCCCTTCCGTCTCCTTTCCACCACCCCCTTCCTTCCCTCCCTTCCCCTCCCCGCCATCACTCCAGAACAGATGCAACACTAAAACCACCCCCTCCTCCTCCTCCTTCTCCTCCTCCTCCTCCTCCTCCTGAATGGCCTCCGCATCGCAACACAGGCAACACATTCGCGCACTTCACGGCTCCTCAGCATAATCCTCATACCTTCCCTTACTCTTTTTTTCTGCTCCTCCCTTTGCTTCATAATACTCCTACTCCTCTTCCATCTCCGTTTTCCCACTCCTCCTCCTCCTCTTCCTTTTCTTCCTTTTCCTCTTGCCACAGCTATCTCTGCTACTATTACTACTATTACTGTTACTACGACTACGACTACGAAGACTACTATTGAAAATGTTGTTCTTTTTTATTTTTCCTAATCTCCCTGCAATGATAATAGATTATGTGGGTGTAAACGCGTGCGCACACACACACACACACACACACACACACACACACACACTTGCATCATCATAATTCACGCCGGAAAAATATAAAGCAACGTTGGATCGACGACATTAAAGCCAATTCCATCAATTATGCTGCGAGAGAGAGAGAGAGAGAGAGAGAGAGAGAGAGAGAGAGAGAATGGCTTCAATGAAAACATACGCTTTCACATAGTACCTTTTTTTTTCGCACCACGGAAACTTTTTTGTAGAACTTTCAATTTTTCCAACAGTGCCTGGGAGAGAGAGAGAGAGAGAGAGAGAGAGAGAGAGAGAGAGAGAGAGAGAGCAAACAAGCAAACCGTTCCCTCCCCGCTACCCCCATTAAAGATGTGTCTCTCCTCCCATCTTTACCTCCAAACACCCTCCTCCCGAATTAGGTCGGCGAACGCTCCACGACCTGATTCGTGTGGGTCATTCGGCCGAGTCGTGACGCGATTCGGCTGTGTCGGGAGGCGCTCTGACTCTGAGTCAGTTAAGTGAGCAAGAAGATCGCCAGTAGGACGCCCCTTGTGGAACCCATACTGGCGATCAGATAGAAGGTTAGAAGTGGAAAGGTGCTTTTGAATCTTCCTGTTAAGGATTGATTCAAAAGCTTTAGATAGACAGGAAAGTAAATCTATAGGGGGGATATTATTGATGGATTGTTAATTTGCTGAAGGTAGTTACGTAGACAAAGTAAGACAATGTTTTAAGAACCACAAGTCCATTGAGCTGTAGCTCTCTATGGACTATATGTTAAACCTGGAAATGAGCAGACCAGGTGCGACAAAGCCTCTCTGTAATATAGCAAAGATTACAAAAAATAGCAATGTGGTTAACTCAAAGTGCATAGTGTATCCATGTGCATTCCAATATAATATTAGTCAAAGTAAACACTCGACCCTGATAAATGGAATAACTAAGTAATAATAACAATAGCAACAGCAATAATAATAATGGTAATAAGAGTAATTATAACAATAATAATAATAATAATAATAATAATAATAATAATAATAATAATAATAATAATAATAATAATAATAATAATAATAATAATAATAATAACAATAATAAAATAATAGTAATACCGATGCAGAATAAAAACAGTATTAGAAATACTAATATGTCATCGCCGTAATATATTATGTCAACAATATATAACAATAGCAGCAGAGATGTAAAAGCAGCAGAAAGGTAGTAGTAATTATAGTCGTAGTAATGCTAGAAGTCGCGATAGTAGTTGTATTGCCAATAGTAGTAGTAGTAGTAGTAGTAGTAGTAGTAGTAATAGTTGTTGTTTTAGTAGTAGTAGTAGTAGTAGTAGTAGTAGTAGTAGTAGTTGTTGTTGTTGTTGTTGCTGTTGTTGTTATAGTAATAGTAATAGCAGTAATAGTAATAGTAGTAGAAATAGTAATAGTATTAGTAATAGCAATAGTATTAGTATTAGTAGTAGTAATAGTAGCAGTAGGAATAGTAGTAGTAGTAATAGTAGTAGTAGTAATAGTAGTAGAAGTAGTAGTAATAGTAGTTATAGTAATAGTAAGCTCCAAGAATTCGTGGCGCGTTCGGCGGGCGTTCGGCGGGCGTTCGGCGTGCACAAATCAGGTCTTGGTACGTTCGCCGATCTAATTCGTATATGTGTGACAGGGGCCTAAACGCCTCCACCTCCTTTCCTCCTCTCCTTCGCCTCCTCCTTCCCCTTAACCCTACACCTCAACTTCACCTTTTCCTTCCTTATTTCCCTATCTCTCTCCCCCTCTCCTCTTGACCTTTCAACCCCAACGTCTTCCCACCCTCCCTCATTTCCTTTGCCCTTCCTTTCCTCCTAACCCCACACACCAGCATCTCTCCTCCCTTTCTCACCTCTCGTCCCTCTCCTCGTCCCCTAAACCTCACCCTCTTAGTGCACTGTCTCCCGTCTCTTCCTCAACTCCCCTCACTGCGCTCCTCCTCCCCTTCACCTCACACCCCACCCCGTTACCTCCTCTGTTCCTCGCCTCTCCCGTCCCCCTCCCCCGAAAAATCATCCCTCAAGTAATGGCCGTAAAAAAGGGAAGAGTTGAGGACAAGTTGCGGACAAGGGAGTTTGGAATTCTTGGACCTCGCCGGGTGTCAACATGGACTGCGCTGCGGAAAGAGGTAATGACCCAAACTAGATTAGAGACGGAGAAGGAAGAAGAGCAGGAGGAAGAGGAGGAGGACGAGGAGGAGGAAACACAGGAAAATGGACGAACAGGCAACAGAAAGCGTGTTGGCTCATTACTAAGCTGTCTGCTTTAGTAATTTAATCTCTTCAGCTACATGATTGACTTGCGGGTCAGATTAGAGAAATGTACGTAAGCGTAGGTACATTTAATTTACCCCTGACGCAACGAAATGACGCTCAATATGATTCTTGAACGATTTCATCGATTTTGCATTTAACTTCTTCTGCGGGAAGGTTATTCCAATGACAGATGACTGCTCTATAAGTAACTCCTGCCGATGTCTGCACTGCATCGCTTTTCTTGAATTGCTTGACATTTGTTTCTATTTCTCGCGTTAGAATGCAGCGTAAAAAGCAAGGATTGATTGACGTTACTAAACCTGTTAATGTGTTTGAAAACCTATATTGAATCGCACCGCAGTCGACTCTTTTCCAGAGGAATAGTCTGGTCGTACCATCATGTTCACGAGACTCTTCTGTGTGGAATGCTGTGGTTTATATCAGCACTGACTCAATAATTTCTGCAAATCTCAGTTATACGTAAAAGTGGTATAAACATTTCGGACTCGTTCTTTCACTTATACTCGCGAGGATTCACGAGTACGAACAGCTCGGGCAGGAGGTTTGGGAGCCTGCACAGCAACGTTGCCAGATTGTCGTACTCAGCCTCTTATATTTACAGACTTCCGACCCAAAACACTGTCTCGTGGACCCCAATAGGGAGATTCACTTAAAACCATCGTTAAAATAGTTAATTCCTGATGTTTCTTGGCAACAGTTAGGCGTCAGAAACCGGTAAATACTATGGTATGAGTACGACAATCTGGCAACGGTGCTGCACAGTGACTTGCCGGCGGCAGTAGTGTCAGCGGCGCGGCGCTGGTCAGATCACGGGTGGTTAGTGTTTTTGCTTTGTGTCAGTGATAAACAATGAAGATACAGCGTGTTTGGTGCCACGGACTTTCCTAACAGGACAGAAACCTTGTGGTGAGGTGACGCACAACCCGAACTGGTGCTGGCGAGAGGGCGTGAGTGTGGTGAGGGCGACGCAATGTGACCGGCGTGATGATGTGGCCGCAGCAGCCCCCCGCCGCCACGCCAGCAAGGTGAGGAATTTCCCTACATCTAGGGCATCCCCCCCAACCCACCAACTCAAAATATATGTGATTGCGACGCATTTTGTATCCCGCACCCGAAATCCTGCATTCCCACAAGTACAATCGTGGGACACAAGTGTTGACACACTATCCACTGAGTTTCGTTCACCGGCCCCGACTTTAAAATATTTACACCGCATTGAAAGAGGCTAATGTTCAGATATGTCACTACATATACACTCGCCATAATTTATTAGATATGAATTTGTCAGTTGTGCACACTGATAAGTTTTTAATTCGTGGACGAAAATGTCTCTTTACATTTCGTTCAAGTTTAGTCATTGACAGCTAAAGTTGTTTACAACGCTATAATGCATTTGAATAAATGTTGTATTCATTCCTGCAACGTCCTCGCTAAGAAAATACGAAGAAAACATTGATAACGTGCACAAATATGATATGGTCTAAAAATATATAATGATACCACCATCTAACTCTCGCTTGATAATGTTATGCAGTGACGTCATCGACCATGCCACCCGGCGCATTTAGGAAACTATTGCAGTTTTGCGGACTGTCTATCTGTCTAATTATATGGTGGCTAGACCAATGTTTTTCAGACTGGCTGGCTGACTGACTGGGTGATATAGAGCTGACTGGACAAGTGGTCGTGTGCCTGGCTATCTGCTGGCCGGCTCAACCCTTGTCCCTGCCCCCCGCCCCCATGTCCCCCCCCCCCCCCTTTCTCCATGGCCAAGCAAACAAAGCGTGTGAAATAGCCAGCCTCTCGTCCCGGTGTCCGGCTGAGTGCAGCAGGACGGCACACACGCCTCCTTCCCCTCACGTCAGCCCGACACTCGACTCTGAATTTTCATTAACTTCCTGCTTTTATTTCACCTTAGAAATGCATTTTTAAGAGAATAATTTTCCTGCAAAGGGGAATAAAAGTCAACATATTTTCTTTTATTCCTCCCATAAAAGTGCCTGACTTTTCTCCCTTTTCAGACGTCTCGGCTCTAAAAAGATTAAAACTTTACCTTTATAATCTAATTTGAATTATAAACGCATAAGTAAACTTGAATTTAAACTCTGTGAAAGTTTTTTTTTCTCTCGGTAGTGAAAGAAAGATAAATTATTAAACCTGACACGTGAGGAGGGAAGGTGTTCGCGTCTTTATTTTTATTACACCGAGATTCCGTCGGCTTTAATACCCTCCTCAGTGTGTGTTTGTTTGACTCCTCCCACGCCTGCCTTAGTGGCTCAAACGGGCAAATTTTCCGTGGATCTTCAGTCAAACCACGATTTCCGCTAGCGTGGTTCTCATGTGTTTGTTGTTATTGCTGATGATGATGATGGTGAGTAATACCGTCATCCTTCGGTGAAATCTATCGTAGCTTTGGAAGATCGTGGACACGTCAGAAAACCACGGAAATATGAGAACCACGCCAGCGGAAATCGTGGTTTGACTGAAGATCCACGGAAATTTGCCCAGTGTAAAAGCCCCTTAATTCGAGGAAGAGAAATATAGAGTTCCCTGGAGTTGCGAGGAAAACACTTCATCAACAGCTCTCTCGCTTTGACTCGCGACGGTACTTGTTTCTGCTAAGTCTGCCGTGTTTGCCTCGTTCAGCAGTGAGAAGAAACACGGTCTTACGCAAGCAATCTTTTCATTACACATTAGCTCAAGGAACACGCACGAAAATGTGTGTTCAGTCATGAAGATGCACATTGAGAAAGAGGCACAGACATGAAAATCAGATGGAACCCAAAGTCGCACAACATGAAATCGTGAAAATAGAAGCAAACGAGGACGAATGTGACGAGGCCGATAACGATCTAGAGAAAATTTTGCTTGAAGAGAAGGATGAAAGAAAGCGTCGGGAATGAAAATAACCTTTGCTGGAGTTTGTTCGCAGCCGTAGAAGACGAACAGAAGGATGATTGCGTATGTGTGTATGAAAGAGAGAGAGAGAGAGTCGGTGATGAAGATAACTTTTGAATTTGTTAAGACTCGCGGGTTTAGAAGGATGAATGGTGCCAACGTGTGTGTGTGAGATCACTTTTACCTGAGTCTATTTACGCTCGTAGGTCCATAAGACGAAGAAGACAGGTTGTGTGTGTGACAGCCGGTGATGATGAGAACCTTTGCGTTGGTTTGTTTGGGATCGCGGGCGCAGAAGACGAAGATTATTGGAGGCGGCGCGCTTGACAGACCTTATTGGGTGTAGCATGGGGGTGGAGGGCTGCGGACCGGGGCTCTGAATGTTCTCAAGAAGGTGGCGTGGGGGCGTAGGAGGGAGGAGGGGGGGAGTGGGGCGCTTTCAAGAGGACTTTGTGGGTGGACGTAGGCGGAGGGAGAGAGGAAGGGGGGAGGGTGAAGAGGAAGGGAGGGAAGGGGGGGGGGGGATGCACAGTAGACATTGAGGGGCAAAGAGGAATAATTTAATGAGATCGCTGGGCCTTACTAACTTCTCCTCTCTTCCTCTCTTCCGTCTGTACCTCCGCCTCCTCCTCCTCTTTCCTTCTTATGGGCAGAGTACTATTCCGCCCTTCCTTCCTTCCCTTCAGCCTCTTTCTCCTCTTTCTCCTCTTCCTCGTCCTCCTCTACCTTTTCAATTCATTTTATTTCCCTCTTTCTCCTCCTCCTACTCTTCCTCCTCTTCATTTTCATTTTATTTTTTCCTCCTCCTCTTCCTGCTCATCCTCCTCCTCATTTTCATTTTCATTTTATTTTCCTCCTCCTCCTCCGCCTCCACTTCCTCTTACGTGCTTCATATTTCGAAAACTTTGAGTCGTAAGGAAGCGTTTCTTGATGTCATATTCATATTCATGTAGATATTCATTTTCATATTATAATAAACTAGAGTGTTATGACTGCAGGGGTCGGGGAAAGATCCTCCAGCACTGAATAAGTAAACAGATAAATAGATTAGAGAAAGAGAGAGAGAGAGAGAGAGAGAGAGAGAGAGAGAGAGAGAGAGAGAGAGAGAGAGAGAGAGAGAGAGAGATGCCTGACTTACCTCCCCAAATCCATTAATCTTTGTCCCATTTCCACTCCTCCTCCTCCTCCTCCTCCTCCACTCCTCCTCCTCCTCCTCCTGCTCCCCGCCCTTCGTGAGGTGATCAAGGTAATGGCGTCGGTCTACCTGGCCTGACGCAGCACAGGTAGTTTGTCAGGCCCGGCAGATGCTTTTTCTCTCAGGCCGAGTATACATCCGCTTGTCTGTGTCCGTCTGTGTGTGTGTTTTGTGTTGTGTGTTTGTGTGTGTGTGTGTGTGTGTGTGTTATTATAAAAAAAGCTATGTTCCTAGTGTCTTTTTACGTTTTGTTGTGGTGATTGTTTTTCTTCATTATATATTTTCTTTCTTTACGTTTTGCTTCTTTGCTTATTTGTTTATCCGTTTGTTTCGTTAATTACGTTTTTTTCTCTTTTTACTGTTTTTAGTTTATGTTTATTGCTTCTGTATATTGTGGTGTTTGTTTACTCCGTTTTTTTTATGATTATATCCGCCTTTCTCTGTCTGTCTGTCTGTCGGTCGGTCTGTGTTGCTAATTGCGTTATCTGTCTCATATGGCTGTTTCGGTGTTTGTGTGTGTTTCTGTTCTTTGTTGCAGTGTTTGTTTACCTTCGGCTTTCAGTGTTTATCTTTCCGTTTGTGTGTGTGTGTGTGTGTGTGTGTGTGTGTGTGTGTGTTGTGGTTATAGGTTATTACTTTTCATGATTATGTTTCTTGTTTACTCTTTCCAATTTTCGTCACTCAATCGGAACATGATGTACGGCTCCTTCCTATCTTGACTGTGCACTGCTTCCCACAACATACAATTACGCATAGCAACCATCCCCTTTGTCTCGCTGGCCCCGGACTGAACACTTCTTTCCCAAATCGGTAACCTGCGTGACCTCCCGATACCGCTCCATTTGCATCCTAAGATCAGCTGTCACCTGACCCAGCATATGACCTGAAGATTAGCTCATATCGTCATCTGGAAGAGGCCGCCCCTCCCCCCCTCTCTCTCACGGCACAACCACACTGCACACCTCTCTCTCTCTCCCCCCCCCCCACCCCCCAGGCACCATCACCATAGCCTTCCCACTAACACTTTAGACCCCTTCTTGTTGCATGTACGAATTTGCTCATAAATCAATCAATAATATGTTCATTTTCAGACTAACGCCTGCCTTTACTAAATAAACCGTTTATTATTATTATTATTATTGTTATTATTATTTTTATTATTATTATTATTATTGTTACTATTATTAATGTTATTATTTCTTTATCATTAAAACACACACACACACATACACACACGGAGGACCCACAGGAAAATGGGTGACGCGAGGGAAGGGGAGAGAACTTCCAGTATTTTTTTCTCTTCCGTCTCTACATTAGAAGGACAGATACTTCCCCCCCTCTGTGTGTGTGTGTGTGTGTGTGTGTGTGTGTGTGTGTGTATCTCTGTGACCACGTAACTCCATTAAGAGTTTTATACTTGAGTAGGAAAAAAAAAGTTAAGTTTGCCCTGCTCTTCTCGGGTCAGGTCGGGTTGCCTTGTCTTGCCTCGGCGGGGCTTGGCTTGGCTTGGGCTTAAAACTGTGGCCGGGTGAAGGGAGGAGGAGGAGGAGAAGAAGACGAAGAAGACGAAGAAGAAGAAGTAAGAGGAGGAGAAAGAGGAAGTAAGAAGAGGAGAAAGAGGAGGGAGAGGAAGAGGAAGAAGTAAGAGGAAGAGAGAGAGAAAGAAGAACTAAGAGGAGGAAGAAAATGGAGAGTAAAAGGAAGAGGAAGAGGAGGAGGAGAAGGAATGGGGGAGGAGGAGACAAAGATGAAAAAGAAAAATAAGAAAAATAAGAAGAAAAAAGAAAAAGGAGAATGAGGAGGAATAGGAGGAGGTTGATAGAGGCGAGGTGAAGTATAGGAGTAGGAGTATGGGAGGAGTGGGAAGGAAAGGAGTGGAAGGGGAAAGGAGGGAAACGGCAGAAGGGGAAAAGGGACGAAGGGAAAAAAAATGTTCCTATACCTGCTTCGTTTATCCTTGCTACTTGTGTTATACCTTCTCCCGTGTTTGTTTTGGTTCAGGTATTTCATTTTTTTGTATATTTTCGTTTTCTTTCTGTTGTTGTCATTACCAGTGTTTGTGTTTTCTGTACGTAGTGTGCGCTTAGTGTTTCTTTAATACTTTCTGGTGTTTCTTTTTTGGTGTGTGTGTGTTTGTGTGTGTGTGTGTGTGTGTTTATATATCAGTCTGTTCGTGTATATGTTGCCCCCGCCTTCTCATCCTTTCCCAATTTCTCTTTCCTTCTTTCGTTCTTACTTTCTCTTTTTTTCTTTCTCTTTTCCTTCCCTTTCCTCCTTCTTTCCTTTCCTTCTGCATTCCTTCCTTCCTTCTTTCTTTTTTTACTCTCTCTCTCTCTCTCTCTCTCTCTCTCTCTCTCTCTCTCTCTCTCTCTCTCTCTCTCTCTCTCTCTCTCTCTCTCTCACTCCATCCATCCATCACGCCGCTACTTCATCTCAATCACTGCCTATCATTCTCCCATTCACTTAACCAATCACCTCCTGGCTTGGCTCCCTACCTTTGTATATTCCTCCGTCCCTCCCTCCCTCTCTTCCTCCTTCCCGCCATAACTACGTCCCCTTTTCCCTTTCCTCCGCTATACAACCTCCCTTTCTCTCTACCACCACGACCTGAGACCTCCAACTAGGCCTATGCTCGCCAAGTATTGACCTCTCACCTTCTCTGCCTCGCCCCATTCCTCCCCGTTCCGTCCCACTTTACCTCCTCTCCTATAAGCAGCCCCACCCCTCCACCTCTTCCAGCCCCGCTCCGTCTCGCCCCAGTTCGCCCCGCTCCGCCCCACCCCGCCCCGCCCCGGCCGATCACCTGGGCAGTGGCACGATATCTCAGTATAAGCACACGTGATTGTCAGGCTCCGTGTGATGTCTGGTCAACAAATTACCCGCCGTCGTGAGGCGTGACGCACGGGGTAAACAAGGCAAGTGAGGATCCGTGCGCGCCGTGACGTCGAAACTAAACAAATCAGACGCGTGTGTGACGTCACGGGAGTAAACAAATCATTACCACATTAGGTTCAGCGGCTACAGGCATGGATGTGTAGTTATGTGCTAAGGAGCCTGGCACGGGAGGGCGCCACCACTCTGTGCTCAAGTACAAGCAAGGATATTTACACAAGGATGCCCGCGGCCTCGCCACACACAACTTTCTACTCAAGCTCATCCCTTTACTGCCCAAATCCCTTACGCAAGAGTTAACCAGCATCTTCACTCTTTCATCCCTCACGCTGGTAAACTCTGGAACAATCTTCCTTCATCTGTATTTCCTCCTGCCTTCGACTTGAGCTCTTTCAAGAGGAGGGTATCAGGACATCTCTCCTCTCGTAATTGACCTATCTTTCGGCCACTCCTTTAATTTTTTTTTTTGAGCAGTGAGTATCGGGCTTTTTTTTAAACATTTGTTACCTTTTTTTCTTATGCCCTTGAACTGACTCCTCTGCTGTAAAAAAAAAAAAGCAGGGAGGCTATAAGTGGCCAGTTGCCCTACCCGTGGGAACTATAGTCAGACTCAGGTATTAAGTCCGGTTGGGAGGGGCCTGCTCGGGGAATCCCTTGGCCACAGTCCTGCCTTTTTTTTATGAATACAGAATATTTGATACACAATTTAAAATAGTACGTAGCTGACATATGGGAGTGAGAGTGATGTATTGGGGGTCAGGGCCCAAGGAATACGGGGTCTACTCATTGCCCAGCCAAAATCTGAAGGTACTGCGCAGCCCTATTTGCATGATTCTATGGACTGTATCTGTTTTGCTATAAGAGAATAAGAGCAGAATATAATCATCGAGATGGAGTCTACCAATGCCAAAAGGTTAGTGACAATGTTTGCGCAGATGTTACTAACACTTCTACAGTGCGGCTCCTGGTGACAATCCAGTGATTCCTGGGTAGTTGGCTTAACCTGAGTTTATGATATTCTCTGATGCGTAGTTATTGAGGTAATAATTTTTCCTACACTTTCAATGTAACCGGTGAGACAATCCTCCCCATAAGTAAAGGGGGCTTCGTGGTGCAGTGGTAGCACACTCGGCTCACAACCGAGAGAGCCCGGGATCGATTCCCGGGCGGAGTGGAAAAATTTGGGCGGCTTTTCCGATACCCTACGCCCCTGTCCACCCAGCAGTGAATGGGTACCAGGTATTAATCGGGGGTTGTGTCCCGTCTCCTGGGATCTGTTCCCTTCTCCTATAATTCCTTCCCCTTCTGTCTCTCTCCGCCATATGACCACAGATGTTACGCCGACTAAACGAAACTTTCCAACTTTTCCCTAGAATTAATGCCGCTGCGTAGCCCAAACACAGGCGTCGCATGCTCCGCCGCGGCGCCGCCCAGCCCTCAGGCGTCAGGGCAGACAGCCGAGCCCGCCAACGCCATGTGACGCCGGAGGTAAACTAATAAGCCGCCATAGTGAAGAGTTAACGCAAAGGTAAACTAATGAACCGCCGCCAGTGACGCATCTGATTCCCAAATGAGCATCCATATTTGATTATGACGTCAGAGATAAGCAGATAAGCTGCCGAATTTAATTATGGCGTAATCCCAGTAGATTTTGTTAAGGCACGACTAATCTTATTTTCCATGCCGTTACGAAACTTGTGTTTAGTACTTATTAATATTGGAAGTTTTCATTTTATTTATTTCATATTAGACGCCAGCTTATGACTAGAAAAATTAATGGACAGTCTCTCTCTCTCTCTCTCTCTCTCTCTCTCTCTCTCTCTCTCTCTCTCTCTCTCTCTCTCTCTCTTCAATACAGACTCTGAGAAAAAAAATAAGCAGAGAATGTCAGCTGTTAACGTCACGGTGGTACAGAAGAAGGAAAGATAAAAAAAAAAAAAGCTTCATACACTATTCCAGGTCGAAACAGCGAGAGAGAGAGTGAGAGAGCGAGAGAGAAGGTGAGGGGGGTAATGGGGGGGCTGAGTCCGTATAGGGTGTCGTTCTTTGAAGACGAATAATGAAATCTGATTTATTCTCTCTCTCTCTCTCTCTCTCTCTCTCTCTCTCTCTCTCTCTCTCCTTATTGGTCCAGGCATGGAGGTATTAAGGTCCAGGCATGGAGGTATTAAGGTCCAGGCATGGAGGTATTAAGGTCCAGGTATACATCGGTGTGTCAGCGCGTGTTCTATCCCTCCCGAGTAACTGCGTATCATTACACCGCTGGGGACTCACACGACACCAATCCAGTCGCCGCTTTCCACTAATCCAGGACACTCTTATGGCTTATCACAAAGGTTCCTTCGTCATTACCATAATTGGAACGAGAAAGGGACGTGTGTGTGTGTGTGTGTGTGTGTGTGTGTGTGTGTGTGTGTGTGTGGAGGGGGTGGATCTGGTATTTTTTTGTGTATAGGAGTGGATCGGTATATATGTGGTGTGTGAACAAGACAGGTGATCTGCGTGCGTGGAGGGATGGCCCAGGTTGTGTGTGGAAGGGGAACAAATGGAGTTGCGTGTGTGTGTGTTTGGGTAATGCGTGTGTGTGTGTGTGGAGGAATGGCGCAAATTGTGTTGGGAGGAGGAGCAAGTGGAGTGGTCTGTGTGTGTGTGTGTGTGTGTGTGTGTGTGTGTGAAGTGACTCGGGTAGTGTTTGGAAGGGGGACAAGTGGAATGGTGTGTGTGTATACTTACCTAGTTGTATTTACCTATAGTTGTAGTTTTACAGGGCCTGGGCTTACGCTCGTGTGGTCCCGTCTCCGTATCTGTATGTGTCTTTATCTGTGTGTGTGTGTGTGTGTGGTGGTGGTGGGGCGGGGGCCGGTCGGGGCGGTCGGCGCGGTCCGGCAACATAGGGCAGGGGTGGGTCGAGGCATTGGTATGTGTGGCGAGGCGTTTGAAGTTTGAAAAAGTCTCCTCGTAAGTTTCCAGTAACACCCATCATCTCTTTTCTCGTCCCTCAGCTCTCTCTCTCTCTCTCTCTCTCTCTCTCTCTCTCTCTCTCTCTCTCTCTCTCTCTCTCTCTCAATCAGCGTCATCATCAGGTTGTGTTATTCAGGACACAGAACTCTCCCAAATGTCTCCATAGGTTTCTTTTCTGTTCTTTTTGCATCCCGTTTAGGTGTGATCGGTCCACATACCTTTTTTCATCATCCCGCCCGGTAAACCGCCTTCTCTTGGGTGATTGTTTAGCTGTTGTCTCCCAGTCTATCAGGACACCTCTCCTCCCGAAATTGACCTCTCTTTCAGCCACCTTTTTTGATTCTTTTTTTAGGAGCAGCGAGTAGCGGGCTTTTTTTTTTATTATTGTTTCCTTTTTTTATGCCCTTGCTGTCTTCTTTGTTGTAAAAAAAATGTCTGTCACTCTCTTTGTCCTTCTGTTCTCTCCTTTACACATATATCCCGACCCTTGATTTTTTTTTATGATGGCTTTCCTTGCTGTATGTTCTCTACCATTTGTAGTTCCTGTGATGCACTATAGTGGTTTCAATCACTGGTATCTCCATTTCACTTTGGGCATATCTCAGTATCCTTATTCGAAGCGTGGTCAGTATCCGCGTCTCTGAACCATATATAATGATGGGAAGAACGCTCTGATTAAAACCCTTCGCACCAAGCATATTATTTTCCGGAAGCACTCCAACCAGTCTTATACGTCTTTTCATTCCGGAATCGAGCTAGGGATTAATTTGTATCAGTTGACCTAATTATGCATAATAATTAACTTTCTAAAGGCTTCTCTTGGGTGAGTTTGTTCGATATGAGCATGATCTTATTCAGCGTCTTTACTACTTCTAGATTTTCTCTTTCATTCTTTTTATCATCTGTTTTAGTTTCGTCATTAAACTCTCCCAAAAATACAATGACATTTGTAATTTGAAGGTTATGTCGTTATTCGTTTCCATCATAATTCCCTAATTCATCCAGTTGAGCTTTTATATATATATATATATTATATATAATATATATATATATATATATATATATATATATATATATATATATATATATATATATATATATATATATATATATATATATATATATATATATATATATATATATATATATATATACACACACACACACACACACACACACACACACACACACACACACACACACACACACACACACACACACACACACACACACACACATCTATATCTCTATCTGTCTACCTTTCTATCTGTCTGTTTATCTATTTATCTATATCTATCTATTTATCTATATGTGTGTGGGGGGGGGGATTGTGTGTCTGCGTGTGTGTGTGTGTGTGTGTGTGTGTGTGTGTGTGTGTGTGTGTGTGTGTATGTACGTGTTTTTGTGTGTACGCGCGCGCCTCCTCGGTACTCACGCGGTCTCCTCGGCGTCGTCGTCAGCGGGGTCCTGGTTTGCGTCGTCGGGGTGCGGGGGTCGCGGGGGCGTCGCCGCCCTGGCCCTGAGGGAGCACCAGCACAGCGCCACCGTCACCACCACGAAGGCCACCATGTTGGCCAGCGAGGTCAGGAACACCACCATCACCACGTCATTGGTGCTGTAGCAGCCGCCGCCACCTGTTCGATCGTCTTCCTCAACAGGAGGGTCGGGGACGGGCAGGGCCTGGAACTTCTCAGGCCTGGTCGTTGCGAGCTTAGCGAGTATGGTGATGGAGGGCGAGTGTTCCGTCGGCAGTAACCTCGCCGCCCCGCTGTTGAGCCCTGCCTCCTGTGCCGGTGCCCTCCGGAAATCGGAGGTGGGGATTTCCACGGGCGTGTGATGGATTGAATGTGAGTAGAGCAGTTCCTGAGGCCCCTCCTTCCCCTTGCCGTCCTTCACATGATCTATGGCCGAGCTGGTCGAGAGAGCGGCGGCCCTCGGCCTTGGAGTGGTGGTGTTCGTCTGTTTGTGGTGGGCGTGAGTGGCCGCGGCACTGGTCGACTGGGCCTCGGGGCTCATCGGTGATGTATGGCGCGCCCCACTGCCAAGTTTTATCGTCTGACGCTTGTTGGATTCCCGGAGATCATGTCTGGAATTCTCAGGCCTTCGTGTGGCGGTATGGTCGGGGGTCTCCACAAGCGAGTGTTGGTAGGAGGGAGGCCTGGGCTGGGTGGATCCGTCCAGGCCGTCCCGCCTCGCCACGAGTCTCGGAGGTTCATGAGTTACAACCTCTTTCTGGGGCCCCGCCGTGCCCGCCTCCCCGGCCTGCTCCCACCGCGGCCCTTCGGCAAGGGGCCCACGTAAGGAGGCGAGGCTGCGCTGAAGAAAGTCGTCCAGAGGCCCATTAAGACTCTGGGCGGTGGTGGGGGGTACCTCCAGGGGCCCGGCAGAGCTTGGTCGCTCCGGCAGTCTTCCCATGGCCCCGCTGGGGAATGCCATCGATGAGTTCTGTTGTTTTTCTCGCAGGCCATTGGGGCGTGAGGTGAATGTGGGCGGCGGGTTAAGTAGCGGCACACTGACCGGGGTGGGCGAGTGTTGTCCCAGAGGAGGCTGTGCTTCGTGCGCCCACGCCGGGTGAGACGGGGGTGAGGTCGAGGGACTGGGCGCTGAGGACTCATTATCTGTGTGTGCTGGGGCTGAAGGGCTGGGGCTGTGAGGAGAGGTCAGCGTCGTGGCCTCGGCCTGCCCCGTCGCCACGCTGAGCCCCGCCTCCATCAGCAGCAGGGTGTGGGGGTGGTGGCGGCGCCTCTTGCCGTGCCTCAGCTTGTGCCGCCCGTGCGGACCCCGTCGACGCTCACCCCGCCTCCTCTTCCCCTGTCGTCCCCAGCCTCCAGGATAGAGGGAGAGCAGGTCTTCCAGGCCATCCTCTAGTAGGTCCTGATGGGAGCTGACGCTTCCAGGCTCCCCGGAGCGACCAGAGTGGGGATCAAAGGGCTGCCAGGTTTTTCTTTTGCCCCGGGCGTACCGTGGCGCTGTGCCCAATTTGATCTCTTGACTTGGGATGGGCGTGGCGAGTGTGCTCGTGTGGACCCCGCCATCGCTGCTGTCCACTCCGCTGTGCGGGGCATAGCCTGGCGTGTTGAGGGGTGAGTCCGTGGGCAGGGAGGGCAAGGGCCTGTCCGTCAGCACCAAGGGAACGCTTGCCCGCCATGCCTCGCCCACGCCTGGAAAAGAGAAACAAGGCCTGTTACTCGCTGCCGGGTCGGTCTTGTACACGTCATTGAGAGAGAGAGAGAGAGAGAGAGAGAGAGAGAGAGAATGTTTATTTGTTATAAAGAAAAATAATCATGTCAGAGTAATTACACATGTAAGGTTCACACACAAAGATAATGATAACAAAGCAAAACAATTCTACGAAAATGAAAGTCGTTAACCAAAGTTCCTCGGCTGCCCCCTTCGTCACGCCTCGCCATGATTTCTTTCCTTGCATGATTTATAGCAGCGGAAAGTCCCTGATTTATCATATGTTTTATGTATATTTTATTGTATTATTATGTTTGATTTATTTACTGATTTTTTAGGTTCATAGACAGATAGATAGAGAGGGACGGATTGATAGACAGACATAGTAGACAGACAAACACACAGACAGAAGCGGACAGAAGGCGTGGTGTCGGTAATGAGCGAGTCAATATTTGCAAAAGTCTCATTAGAGCCAAATGATCCGTTAACCCACAATCGTCACGCACTCTCTCTCTCTCTCTCTCTCTCTCTCTCACTCACACACACACACACACACACACACACACACACACACACACACCTTCATCAAGTATTCCGTGCAGGTCTTCCCCAAATGCCTGACCTGGCCGAGAGTGTACTGCCTACTACCTCCTTTTCCCCCTTCCTCCTCCTCCTCCTCCTTGGCCTCGTCCTCCTCGTCCCCTTCCTCTTCCTCCTCCTCCTCCTCCTCCTCCTCCTCTCTGTCCTATTTCTCGCCTTCATCCTCGTTCCCTCGTTTTCTTCCTCCTCGTCGTCCTCCTCCTCTTTTTTTTTTTCCTCGTTGTCACCAAACCTTTTAGTTACTCGTACAAAGTCATACATTAAGTGAATGAATGCGTGTGATGTTGTAAGGGTATTTTGCCTTCATCCTAACAGTGCTCTCTCTCTCTCTCTCTCATGTACGAGTATTTGTAGTATTTGTAACAGTAGTAGTAGTAGTAGTAGTAGTAGTGGCATAGTACCATCGATAGTACTATTTCCACCACTGTCACTGCTATCACGCCATTCGCAGTGACCACCATCATCACTGCCGACTCAACACCACCTTCACTACAACGTCCGCCATCAACACCTCTATCACCACCGCTTCCTCCGTCGTCAATACCATTTCCACATCCCCACCACCACCATCACCACATCCCAGCACCACTATACATTCGTCATCATTGACCTTCACAATAACCCACCACCACCACGACCACCACCATCACCGTCCCTGCCACCGCCCGCGCAGCACACGTCGGGCTCCGCGCGAAGACCGTGAAGGCTTTAAATATTCATCCTCAAACGACATATATTATTCAGATTAAATATTTCCCTTCCAGCGGATTGCCTTTTTTTTTTCTTTTCCCGGCGGGTCTCTTGAAGTCCATTACGTTTTATTATTTTTAGCGAAATTTAATTTGTTCCGAAACACAATTACGTCGCCGCTACTCGCGAGCACGAAATCCACGAAAATATGCGGGAATTCGTTGTGATGTTTATTATTACCGCGATAAATCTTGCTCTCCGCATAATGTTCGTCACTTCTCTTGCCCACCTTTTCCCGTGTGGGCGCAGCAGCGGCGTCAGGACAAGGCCGCGGCGCTGTGTGCGTACAAATATATGGTCTCCTCGTGGAAGCACAGAGGGCGTATGGGTTAAAAGCAACATTTCCTCGCTGTACAGGAATTTTGTGTTTTTACACTAATGCCTTAACAAATGTCGCGCCCGCGTAGAACCAGTACACATCGTTTAGAGATCGGGAAAAGTGCTCGGATCAGACAACCGAAAACTATTAGATTTGATTGAACGGAACTTGTGAAGGCGTTTAGAAGGAAATAATTAACATATATTGTTACATGTAAAACGATAGGTAATTAAAATACATAACTTCAAATTCTGAACAAAAATAGTGTGATGTCATAAGGAATAAAAAGAATAATTCGGTAAAGAAAATAGAATAATGATAATGATAATGAAATAAGAAGATTGTTGTGATGAAGATTATAATATTAATATCATTGACTATAATAATGATTAATAATAATAATAATAATAATAATAATAATAATAATAATAATAATAATAATAATGCTAATGCTAATAATAATAATAATAATAATAATAATAATAATAATAATAATAATAATAATAATAATAAGCATGTAATCCCGCCTAGTATCGCCTCCGTGTTGCTTCCCGCCCCTGAAGAAGCGGGGCGGCGAGACAAGGCGGGCTTAG
The DNA here is from genome assembly GCF_024679095.1 of Eriocheir sinensis. Taxonomy (NCBI): domain Eukaryota; kingdom Metazoa; phylum Arthropoda; class Malacostraca; order Decapoda; family Varunidae; genus Eriocheir; species Eriocheir sinensis. The sequence continues at coordinate 2,106,839 of NC_066559.1, read as the reverse complement.
CCAAGTCTGCTTACACCTGTGTTCCTTACACCTCCCTTGCTGCTTGGTGTAGTGCCCCGACGGCAACAACAACAATGATTTCTGATACTACTACTACTACTACTACTACTACTACTACTACTACTACTACATAAGAACATAAGAATATAATAACAACACCATTAGTGGCTGCACTGTCCATAATGAGGTCAAGCCGGCCTGCTGAGAGCCGCCTCAAGAGCAAGGCGGTGGCCAGCGGCGCGGCCCGGTGGTGGCTGTGAGCCCTTTGAGTGGCTTGATGCCCCCGCGACCCGCTACCAAGGACAGGAGGAGGAGGAGGAGGAAGAGGAAGAGGAAGAGGAAGAGGTAGAGGAAGAGGAAGAAGAAAACGAAGAGGAGGAGGAGAAGAAATAGAAGAAGTAGGAGAAGAAGAAGAAGTATATAAAACGGAGAAGAGGAAGTAGAACAACATCAACGCCATTATCATCATCATCATTATCAACATCAACAACAACAACAACAACAGCAACAACAACAACAAGAGCTAAGGATCGCCACCAGAGGCCCGTTGCAAACAACACCTGAAAGTAGCTCTTCTGTTTTGACGGATTTCTGCTAGATTTCGCTTGCTCCCATCTCCCATCTCTTGCTGTAAGCTACATAAAGGTACATTGGACTGTCCAGTGCATTTTTGTTTTGGTGAGTTGTGGACTGTAGCATTAAGTGACAAGTAAGGAAGCTATTTCTATTTCTTCTCCTCCTCCTCTTCGTTTTCTTCTTCCTCTTCCTCTAAATTAGAGCTCAAGATGTAAAGGTTGGGTATCACTGCCCCGTAATGGGTAAGGAGGTATGTGAGGAACTTGCGGGGCCTTTCGGGTGAATCCTAAACCTCTTGGAAGAGGGACAAAAACTCCCCTCTCGTCACACTATTCACAATGTCCGTACGGTGTTTAGAAATGTACACAAAACGAGGCGTAACTGCTGCCATCTTGACTTCAGCCAGGTTGCGGTCAAGACGGAAGGTTCGGGTGACCTCAGACAGCCAGCGGATCTTGGTGCCTACAGATGGACTGCCCTTGGAAAGGAGTTTTGCATAATCAGTCCAGGAAGCAAATCCTGGGGCTGCAGGAGCAGACGGTGATAGCTGTTGCGGGAGTTGAACGAGCAGAGTAACCTCGCTCGGGCGTGCTTGGTGGAGGACTCGCGGAGCTCCGACGCTTGGGTGCCTTGGTAGCACGAGATGACATCCTACTCATTGTCACTATCCGATGTGTTGCTTATGGGGTGTTTGCTGGAAGACAATACGTGGTCGCCGTGGTGGGGAGCAACATGGGTAGGCAGACCAGGTGGCATTAACGTGGCCTGCTGTAGCGGAGGTCATGCTCCCTTAAGCAGCATGTTCTCCTCATCACTAAGCGCCAAGTCAGCTCCAAGGATTTCAAGAGTGCCAGGTCCAGAGTATGCCATGGCGCACACGTAGGGATGTCAACATCCCAATACTATACACTAGTGACTCGTGGCAGCATGGGAAGCGACGTGCCCATGACGTCGTAGCGACGTTTTGTGTACATTTCTAGACACCGTACGGACATTGTGGATAGTGTGACGAGAGGAGAGTTTTTGTCCCTCTTCTAAGAGGTTTAGGATTCATCCGAAAGGCCTCGCAAGTTCCTCACATACCTCCTTACCCATTACGGGGCAGTGATACCCAACCTTTACATCTTGAGCTCTAATTTAGTTGCTAAAATTATGTTTGTAGGAAAGTGTGCCCTGCGAGACACAAGTGTCCCTGTAAATCGTGCCAGATCTCATGACTGTGAATGTGATTGTCGCCTCTTAAGCGTAATTAAATTTATCAAATCAACAACAGGAGTAAACGGAACAGCGAAGTCGTTTTTACCCCAAGATTGCAAACATACGATTTTTACTCCACAGTCTTAATCGTCTTCACAGTTATCTCGAAAGTGGCCAAAGGTTCGCAGTACAAGAATCATATTTCCTACTACATAGTTGAGAACGCGGAGCAAGCAAGCCTTGTTAGTGGAAGTGTATGTTCTGCCGTGAGTTGTGTGTGGATCTGCGTAGAGTTAGGAGCAACACACACACACACACACACACACACACACACACACACACACACACACACACACACACACAATGCTTGATAGACAGATAAACAAGTAGAGATCTATGGAAAGAAACCAAAAGAATATAATACATGCTTTTGGTAGATATTCCAATAAAGAGGTTAACTGTAAAACAAACACACCAAACACAGACACCTCTAACACGAAGATCACACTAACTGATATTTTTTTTCTTTTGTTTCAGTTCCGGTGAGTTTGGCGATGCTACGGACGTGGAGAAGGCAGGTGGAGGTGCGTAAAGACAGAGGCAGTTACGGGTGGATGTCATAGGTGGAGACGAGTAGAGTCAGAAGTTATAGTAGTAGTATTGATGGAGGTGGATAAAGGAAGAGGGTGTTCAGGTAGTGGGAATGGTTAGTTGGTTGTTGAAGTGGATGAGAATGGTTGATAATGAGTGGAGGAGATGGAGATAGAGGCGGTGCAGGTAGTAGGCCTATCTGGAAACAGGTGGAGTCATCGGTAGTGGTGGTTGAGGTAGATGAGAATTGCAGATAGTGGATGGAGGCAAGAAGTAGGGATGGAAGGAGGTGGAGACAGATGCATTGGTCATGTTTTTGAGTGTGGTTGGATATACGTGGATTAAGACAAGAGATAGTGGATGAGATGGATGAGAACTTGATGCTGTGATTGGAGCCCGGTAGAGATAGTGGATGAGGTGGACAGATAGTGGTGGGGATGAATGTGGGTTGGATGCTGCGAGGGGAGTAAGAAGTAGAGTTAGTGGAGGAGGTGCTGGAGACAGATTTAGACTGGATGCTGTGAGTGGAGTCTGGTAGAGGTAGTGGAGGAGGTTATGCGGATTAGTGGAGGTAGTAGTGAGGGTAGGTGGAGGTGGGTGGAATCTACGATGCTGTTAGTGGTGGTAGATGGAGGTGGGTGGAGTCAGGGGTGGTGGTGGGTAGAGGTGGGTGAAGTCAGCGGTGGTGTTGATGGTAGTGGTTGGAGTCGGTGGTGGTGTTGTGGAGGTGGGTGGAGGCGGGTGGAGTTGTGGTGCTGGAAGTGGGTGGAGGTGGGTGGAGGATAGGTGACGCCATAGCCTTCATCCGGGACACAGGTAAAGGTCGCCCTGAATAACCCAGGTGACAGGCCACATTATCGACCCTTCTCCAGGTACACAGGTGTCACTACCCTTCCCCCCCTCCCCCCTCACCAACAAACTCACCCACCCCCTCCACCCCCTCAGCTGTATCTCTTTCCCTTTTCCACATTTTCACACTCCTACTAATCCCTCCCCTTTCTCTTACTCCTTTTTTCTTCGCCTCGCCTACTCGTTTAGTCTCCCCTTCCTTTACCTTTCCTCTATGCACTCCTGTTCCTCCTTTTCCCACCTAATTCATTTCATTCTATTCTTATTCCCATAATCATACCCATTCCTCATCTCTTCCCTTTTCGTTTCCATTTAGCCTTTTATTCATCTCCCATTTCTCTTCCCCCCTCTCGTTCGTTCCCATTTAGCCTTTCATTCCTCTTCCTTTCTTTTATTCACTCCCTCTCCTCCTCTCCCCTACGCTCACACCCTTTCTCCCCATCCTTTCTTACCGCTCGTCCCTTCATATCACCCATTTTCCTTTCCTGCCCTCACCTCGAACCCCCTCTTTTATTTTATTTTTTTCAAATTTACTAACCCCCGTATACCCCATCATTCCCTCTCGCTCCACTCCCCTCTCCCCTACCATCCACAAAGTCGAGTGATTACCCCTTTCTTCCCTTCCTCTCGTATTCACCCACCTCCATCCTTTGCTAACTTATGTCTATTTTTCCCTTGTCTCAGTCTTTGCCTCTAGAAAACATACCTTTCACATTTCCCTCTATCTCCAGGTTTCACTCTCTATCTGCATCCCTCTTCCCGTTCACTCCCTCTCTCTACATTTCTTCTTCCTCCATCCTCTCCTCTCCACCCCCATTCTTTTCCCTCGATCCCGCCATCACCTTCTCTCCTCACATCCTCTTTCCCTTCCATGTTTCTACCCCCTTCTCCCTTTACCCGACACTATCCACTTCTCTACCAACTCCTTTACTCTCCCCTTCCTCCCTCTTTTCCACCATCTTTCTCTCTACCTCCTCCTCCTCTCGCCTCCACTCCCTTTTTCTTCTCTCCCCGCCGCCGCCACCCCAGGATACTCCCTCTTTCTCCACCGTCTTCCTCTACCTCCTTCCTCTCTACCCACTCTCTACCATCTTTCTTTGTAATTCCTTCTTTCTCTCCTCGCCACAATCCACCTCTTCGCCAGCTCTCTTTACCTTCATCTCCCTTTTCTCTCTCTGCCTCCATCACTCTCTCCACGCACGCCCTCTACCTTGCCCTCTTCTCCTGCCGCCACCTCCCTCCCTATCCATCTCCTCCCTCCCCGCCATCACTCGCCGTGGAAGGAGTTACCTGAAAGCGGTTTAATCAAAGGTAAGTGGCGCCTGAGTACTTTTCTCCATTACAGGTGCTCGCTCGGCTTCAGGTTGGGCGTTGGGCGCTTTGATAAGGTGCTCGGCCTTTGACTCTGAGGCTGTCGAGGGCCGAGGGAGAGTGATTTGTAATTGCTTCTGCGGGTAATTATGTAATGCGATCATCGTATAAGTTTGAATGTTAATTGGCTGTCGAAGCTGATGGATGGTTGTTGAGGGTTGAAGTTCCGTAATATTTCTTTTTTGGACGCAAGACTAAGTTGGTGGCTTTCAGGTATTGGACGTGTTCGGAAAGGGATTTATAAGCAGGTAGTCAGCTCAAATTGTCGTAGTTTTGTTATCGTTATACTGAGTCCTTTTGATTAATGATAAAAGCTCCTGCAGAAGAGACATCTTTATGTTTACGTAACGACTTTTCTTTAGGTTTTTTGTTTCCTAACTATTGAAAGTTTATGATGAGTGTTATTAATAGATGGAGTTGACTCAAATGGTTGCCGCCCCATTATCAAAGTACCGGTTAACTCGTTACTACAAAAGTCACAGGTTAGAGTGGAAAGGTGTGTTGTAGGCCCCTCCTTGGCCTTGGCTCCCTGCCCACACTTCTCAAGTATCCTGCGAACCCCTCAGCACATCTACTTGCTTCTCTCCTTCTTTCGTTCCGTCACTGTGCGCTGTACCGTCCCGGAGTGACCTCACGCCCATTTGGACAGCTTGATTTATGTGCAGATCAATCTTTTGTTTCCCTCCCCGCGAGGTAAACATGTGGAGTGTAATGGACCAACGACATTAAAGGATAAGAAACTGATATTTATTGGTATGAAGAGCAATGGTCAAATGAAATTACAAGGATGGATCAGTGTTGTATGGAACACATGATTCATGTTCAGCTCAGTCTTTTGTTTCCCTCCCCGCTAAGTAAACATATGGGGTTCAATGGATTGCCGAGATTTCAAGGATAAGAAACTGATATATTTATTAGTATGGAAAGTAATTGGTAAAGGTTTGGGTAGGCGGTGGCTGAGTGGTTAGGGCGCTTGGCTCACATTCACCACGCCATGGACAACGTCGTTTCGAATCCCCACGCTACCACCTGGGATTTTTCAGTCACCGCCGAGTGGCCTAAGACTACGCACATGCTGTCCAGAAGACCACCCATCCGTACTCTAGAAGAAACCGTACAGTGAATCAAGAATGAATTCCGGGGGGCAGCATGAGCCAAGCATAACTGGCGCCACTATATAAACTGCTTGCGCCATGACGAACTTGGGCCGACCATCTGGCTCCTGAAGAAAGCCTACCGGCGCTAGAGGCGGGGGTGTTAAAAAAAAAAAGTAAAGCTGGGGGCGTACGCCGGGATTTGAACCCGGGCCCGCGGATTCATAACTAAGCACGCTACTTTCGTCGTGGGGCCTAATGATCGGCCCCAGACAATTATGGCGCATGCAAGTGTTTTATAGTGGCGCCATTTTGCACATGCTGTCCCCCGGAGCTTATCTCTGATCCTCTTTTAAGAGAGTCTAAAGCCCGGGTTGTTAGGTGGTCCTCAGGGGAGTATGTGGGTCGTCTTAGGCCACTCGGCGATGATTGAAAAATCCCAGCTTGTGGCGGCGGGCAGGTCGCGAACCCGCGGCATCTTCGACACCTCCCCCCCCCCCACCCACCCCCACCCCACCCCACGCTAACCACTCAGCCATCGTCTCCCCAATGAATGAAATGAATGAAAAAAAAGTTCCAAGGATGAAACAATGCTGTATTTATCGGCGTAAAGTGCAGTGACTCCTCTCCCTCCAACTTCACCTCATTATCACCATTCCTCTCTCACTTTTATTCCATCTTTCTACTTCCTTCTTTCTCCTCCTGCCATTACTCCTTTTACCTTTCCCTCCCTCTTCTGCCTCCACGCCGCTGTCACCTACCCACTCGCATCCTCTTTCCTCACCATCCTTTTCATTGGTGTGGAGTGCAATGGTTCAATGAAATGACAAGGATGCAACAGTGCTATATTTATTATGCCTCGGATTTGCCACAGCTCCGCTCCTCAGCTGTTCAGCACGCATGGCCTGATGTACGATCGGCCGTGATTTACCGGCGGCCGGGCTGCTGCGCGCCGGCCCGGTTGAAACAGTGATTGGAAGTTATGAACGAGTCCTTTTTGCTCCACGGCTTCCATCTAACCTAGTAATGTCTTTCCTTTGCGTTTACATTAGGGGGTGCGCTACATCTCCTACGACGCATTTCCTACATGAGTTCAGCTTAGGATCAGCAGTTTTTAAAGTAGCAACATTTCCTACAGATACAGCATGTCTCCTGCACACAAAAAGCTGATCTGTCACAATTCATATAGGGTTCAAGTCACATTTCCTTTTTTCTTTTTTCTTTTTTTTCTTTTTTACGTGTACGCCTGTAGCGCCGGTAGGCTCTCTTGAGGGGCCTGGATGGTAGTCGGCCCCAGCCCGTCATGGCGCAGGCTAGTGTTTATAGTGGCGCCATCTTCTCTCCTACACCAAGAAAGGCAGCGAGTCACGATTCCTACAGGGTTCCAGTGACATATCCTACACCAGGTCGCTGACAGAAACTCACCTGACATAACCTCACCGGACGTAAATTCACCAGGCAAAACCTCACTGATTAGAATGCAAAGGGTGACAAACCGATGGTAGGTTAGGTTAGGTCAGGTTAGGGTCAGGTCAGGTTAGGCTAGGTTAGGTTAGGTTAGGTTAGGGTTTGGTCAGGTCAGGTCAGGTCAGGTTAGGTTAGGTTAGTATTTGTTTCATGTCGGCGAGTTTATTTACGTCCAGTGATTTTTTTTGTCGTACACTCTCCTGCACAACCGCTTACATTATTATCCTTTTCTCTTTGGCAAGTTACGTAATGTGGTGCGGAATTCAGTAATTAATATAGGACGAGGCTGCTGGGGTTTCTCCGCTTCCAACTCTGCGCCATTTTTCACCGGTTCGTATGAAAAAAGTTTAAAGCAACGAGCAGTCTAAAACGGTCTGCTTGTATCGTGTTGGTGAGCTACGTGCACCTGTTTTTATAAGACTTTAATTAGGGGGAAGCCGGCCAAGTGTGGCGCAAAACTCATTATTAAAAAGCCGCTTTGGAGCTTCCTAACAAATACAGGAAACGAATATACAACAACACTGAACTCAAAAAAATCTCACTCAGCAATTTGGAAAGGTCGAAAAGTTATTAACATGGCCTTTGATCGTGCGAATTAAAGAAGCTCCACTGACGATGAGAAAATAAATTAATAAATAAAAACCGAGCCGAACTTTTGACCTCCCTTCGTGTATTGGTACTAAAACGTGTCTGGCTTTTACGACTCCCAGTTTATGCGAACAAAAACAGGATCGCTTATAGGAGGAGGGTGAAGGCAGCGATAGACAGACAAAGATAGATAGACAGATACAGATAGATTGATAGATACATAGAAAATAACATACCCACGTCTTATTCCCTCAATGTGGCAGCCAATTGCATCTTTGCGTGATGAATAACGAACATAAACGCGAGGAAAGAACGAACGCAATTTACAAGACGTATAGATAAACATGTTCGGTACTCGTTTTCTTATCCTCAAGGGGCGGAAAGCGGGGGGGGGGAGGGGGGAATAATAAAATGGAGTGTGTGGGAGTGCGTGAGTGTGTTGGATGGGCGAGTGGGTGTGGGTGCATTAAATGTGTTGTGTGGGATTTAGCGTGTGTGTGTGTGTGTGTGTGAAGAGGAAAGATTGAGAGTTTATCTTTAATCACTATCACTCGTTTGTCTAAATTAAACTTTCGGGCAATTAATTTCTCTCTCTCTCTCTCTCTCTCTCTCTCTCTCTCTCTCTCGCAACAGCAACAAGTTAATGAGCACAACTTTGGCATACAACACCGTCGATCGGCCTGCAGACAGACATTCATTACAGCCGCCAGCCCTCCTTGTCTTCCTCCCTGGCCTCGTTATTATGCTTTATGGAGGAGAGCGCTGCGAGTCCATGCTACGTTGGGCCTCTTAGGGAAGGAGTCTGTATATGTGTGTGTGTGTGGTTGCTTGCCTGGGCTCTTGCTTCCCTGGTTTTCTCCTTGCTTGTGTGCTCGCTTGCTTGCCTGTTTTTTTCTGGCTTTCTTGCTTGCTTGGATAATTTATTGGGCTCTTGATGTTGGTTTTGTGGGTGTCTGTTTGAGTCTGAGTGTTGCCCAGCGAGTTGTTTTTTTGTGAGAGAGAGAGAGAGAGAGAGAGAGAGAGAGAGAGAGAGAGAGAGAGAGAGAGAGAGAGAGAGAGAGAGAGAGAGAGAACTAGATCTGCCTTTGAGGTGCTGAAGTCTGAGATCACTACACCAACACTACCACCACCACCACCACTGCCGCTACCACCACCACCACCACCAGCACCACTACCAACAACAACCTCACTACCACTACCAGAAAATTCAGAACAACCACCACCACCACCACCACTATTATTATCACTACTACCACTATTCCCACCGTCAATATTATCTTCACCATCATTACCACGACTACCACCATCACCACCACCACCACGACCACCATCCCGTCTCAATGGAACACTTATCAGTTTAATCTCGCTTATTGCTTTCCCTTCCACACATTTGCTCATCCCTCTTTTTGTTCCTCTTTTTTCCTTTCCATCTAGTTTTTTTTTCCACATCCTCCTTCAGTTAACGTTTTTCTTCTTATCTATTTAACACTTCCCTAAGAATTTTCTCCCTAATAGTTTTTCACACGTTTGCTCACCAGTCTTTCTATTCCTACTCTTTGTCTTCCTTCCATATTGTTTTTTCGTCTTCCTTCAGTTAACTTTTTCCTTCTTAACAATTTCATGCCTTAGAACCCACCACCACCACCACCGCCACCGCTGCACTTTTATTTCCTCTTGCGTGGGAAAAGAGGAAAGTTTTCATTGTGTTTTCCTTTCCTTCCGTCGGGGTTTTTCTTCCTCTCTCTTCGTCTTGTTCCGTAATCAGCGTGCTCCTTTGTGGCGTGTTTGTCTTGGGGGCCGAGGCGAGGCGTCTGGCTGTTTTATTTGAGTTCCCGAGGCATATATGATTTCCTTACTCCAGTTAGGGGAAAGTGTATGCTCTCTCTCTCTCTCTCTCTCTCTCTCTCTCTCTCTCTCTCTCTCTCTCTCTCTCTCTCTCTCTCTCTCTCTCTCTCTCTCTCTCTCTCTCTCTCTCTCTCTCTCTCTCTCTCTCTCTTACCCTTTCAGTATCGCGTAGTATTGGTCTTGGCCCAGCTCGTCTCCGCGGCCTTTCAAGCTTGGACGGCGGCTTTGTTTATTCATCACGAGCCGCAGAACAGAGGAAGGTCGCAGCACTGGGGGTCGCAGTCACACGGGGGAGGAGGGAGGGGCCGGAGCGGTGGAGGTAGGGCGTGTGTGTTGAGGCTAAGTGGGTCAGGCGAGGCAGCTTTGTAGCGGGCTGCGGGGACGGGCGTGGCTGCCGCGAGAGGTTGGTTTGTGTGTCACGGTGTAGCTAGGTAAACGGAACAAGGGAAACTGGTGTCCTCCTGTGTGTGTGTGTGTGTGTGTGTGTGTGTGTGTGTCCGCCTGCCTCCACAGCATTATTGGGGCATAAATGACGTAGAAAAATAAGCACTTGCCGCGGCCGCCACGCTCGACGCGCCACCGTAACGTCCGAACAGCCACACACGCGCCGTGATGTTTCCAGTGATGGAGTTTTATGTGAGATTATTCATCGCTATGAGAGGCGTGAGTGTTGGTTGTTTGGTGGTTCCCTCTACGCTGCCAGTTCCATGGAGGGAAGTGAAGTTAAGAATCTGTCTATGTATATGTTTATATGTATGTATGTTTGTATGCACATAAATAGGTACATATACAGGTATACTCAGATAGATAGATAGCTACAGATATAAAGACATAGAGCTAGATATATTAACAGGTAGGAAGAGAAAGAGAAAGACAGATAGATAGAGAAATCAACAAGTAGATCTAAAGAAATAGACAAAGATATATAGATTGATAGACAGGTAGATAAAGACAAATAGATTGATAGATAGCCAGATAGGTAGACAGACAGTCAGATAAACAAATAGACGAACAGTTATATAGACAGGTTAACGAATAAATAAATATGTGGGTTCATGGATCATAATCGCTTCAGTGATATTTTATGCCGTCCATCGCGACAAAATTGCCAGTTTAATGGAGTTTCCCGCATTGCCTTTGTCTTTATCCTCAACACTGCAATTTTCATATCGACGGATGCATTTTTTCTTTACTATTCAACTGGTGATGGAAGTAAATAGGTGACGAATCGTATAGAAAAATCCTGAAATGCCTTTTGTCTTTATCCTCAACACTGCAGTTTTCATTTCGACGGATGCCTTTTTTCTTTACTATTCAACTGGTGATGGAAGTAGATAGGTGACGAATCGTATAGAAAAATCCTTAAATGCCTTTGTCTTTATCCTCAACACTGCAGTTTTCATATCGACGGATGCATTTTTTCTTTACTATTCAACTGGTGATGGAAATAGATAGGTGACGAATCGTATAGAAAAATCCTTAAATGCCTTTGTCTTTATTCTCAACACTGCAGTTTTCATTTCGACGGATGCCTCTCTTCTTTACTATTCAACTGGTGATGGAAATAGATAGGTGACGAATCATATAGAGAAATCCTTAAATGTTGAACGCGTTTTATCCTGCCATCGCCGTGTACCTCAGCCTCCACGTTCGCCTCAACTTGTCTTCCGCTTCTTTATGTGTACGAACCCTTATTCTCAGACACGTATGGGCTTATGTAGGTATTCTTAAACACTCTCTTCTCACATCAACGCTTTCCTTAGGCCGAAAAGAAGATTAATCGGGTTCTTGGGAGTGTTTTTTTTCAGGTTTATGGTAGAGAGGAAGGTTCAAACTACCAACAGGGCCATAAGACTACCCCTGGAAATGCCCACAACTCCTACGAAAGCCTTGTCCAATACATGTACTTGGGCAGCGAAGTGTTTATGAATACGGGCTTTACACACCCACATTTCATTGGGCTTTCGTAGAGTGTGTGGGTAAGTGGTAGTTTGACAAGGCATCTGCACCATGAATGTGAAAAAAAACCACTCATGAGAACCCGTCTAATCGCCTTTATGTTCTTTGGATTTTTTTTTTAAGCCAATAACGTCTGAGAATGCGGACCTCGAATGTCTGCGTGAGCCAACATTTTCAGGTATTAACATTTAAAGTACAAGTAGCCCGATGCATAACACCGTGTACTATAAAGTGGTTGTCTTGTCGTCTCCTTGTCTTATTGTCTTCTTGTCGGCATTTGCAACTCAAGGGAAAACTTTCATCACATTTTGTTTATTTTCATGATCATATTCGCTCACTTGTACAACGGTGAGACATAGGGCCGTATTACTTAACATTTCTGAGCTCAAGCACACAATTGACAAGGCATTCACGGAAATTCATAAGAACATAAGAACGTAGGAGTCTGCAAGAGGCCGGTAGGTCTGTACAAGGCAGCTCCATTGAACCTAAGCTCATGTGAATCTAACCCCGTCTAATATCGCTGTCCATGAATTTATCCAATCTATTTTTGGATGTGACAATTGTTTTGGCACTCACCACATGACTGCTCAACCTATTCCACTCATCCACCACTCTGTTAGTAAACCAATTTTTGCCTATGTCCCTGTTGAATCTGAATTTATCCAGTTTAAACCCATTACTACGTGACCTACCCGGTTCTCTTACCAACAAAACGTTATGAATATCCCCCTTATTAAAGCCCTTCATCCATTTATAAACCTCAATCATGTCTCCACTCACCCTTCGCCTTTCTAGAGTATGCAAGTTCAACTGTTTGATTCTTTCCTCGTATGGCAAGTTTCTTAAACCCTGAATCATCTTAGTCATCCTCCTCTGCACCGATTTTAACATTTTGATATCCATTCTATACTTCTAGTAAGGTAACCAGAACTGAACCGCATAATCAAGATGAGGTATAACTAATGCTAAACATAGTTTGAGGAAGACTTCGGCGTTTCTGTTGCTCACGCTCCTTGAAATATATCCCAGTACCCTGTTTGCTCGATTTCTAGCTTGAATGCATTGTGCCCTTGGACGGAGATCAGAGCTCACTAAGACCCCTAAATCTCTTTCGCACCCAGACCTGCTTATGAGAGTGTCATTTAAGCAATAGTTATGTGAAGGGTTGTTCCTACCTACACTCAGAATACTGCACTTCCCTACATTGAACTCCATCTGCCATTTATCCGCCCAGTCATACAATCTGTCTAGTTCATCCTGGAGAATAGTAGCGTCCTGATCCGACTCAATTACTCTACCGATCTTGGTACCATCTGCAAATTTACTGACATCACTACTAATTCCTTTATCTATGTCATTGATATAAATAATAAACAAAAGTGGACCTAATACCGAACCTTGTGGGACCCCACTCGTAACACAGCCCCAGTCAGATCTTTTACCGTTGATTTGCACTCTTTGCTTCCTATTGCTAAGCCACGCCTTGACCCAGTTCAAAACTTTACTCTCTACTCCGTGAGCCTGTAATTTAAGCAACAGTCGTTGGTGAGGAACTTTGTCAAACGCTTTACTAAAATCAAGATAGATTACATCATAATTTTCATCTCTGTCTACCGCCTCAAATACTGTATTGTAGAAGGACAAGAGATTGGTGAGGCATGACCTACCTTTCGTGAACCCATGCTGCGAGTCGTGAATTAAGCTATGTTTCTCTAGATGCAGCCGATTGTTCCTGGCTATTATGGACTCCAGCATCTTGCCTATAACCGATGTTAAGCTAATTGGGCGATAATTTGCTTATATTTCCATGGATACTTTTATGACCCTGGTGGTACTCTGACGCTTCTTCTATACCACAAGCCACACACAACTCATTAGAACCCAATTAATCTCCTTTTCTGCCCTTGGAAATAGTTTATGTGAAAAGCAGAAGCGTCGGAGAATATCAACCATAGACATACACGTAACTTCACTTCCCTCCATGGAACTGGCAGCGTAGAGGGAGCCACCAAACAAACCAACACTCACGCCTCCCATAACGATGAATAATCTCACATAAAACTCCATCACTGGAAACATTACGGCGCGTGTTTGGACGTTACGGTACCGGGTCGGGCGTGGGGGCCGCGGCGAGTGCCTATTATTTCCAAGTCATTTATGGGTTAATAATGCTGCGGACACGGGACGGACAGACAAACAAAGACAGACAGAGACAGACAGACAGAGACAGACAAACAGAGACAGACAGACATAGAGACAGGGACAGACAAAGAGACAGACAGAGACAGACAAACAGAGAGACAGACAGACAAAGACAGACAAACAGAGACAGACAGACAAAGACAGACAAACAGAGACAAACAGACAGACAGAGACAAACAAATAGAGACAGACAGACAGAGACAGATAAACAGACAGACAGGCATTTTTTTGTTTTTCTCAGTTAATTTTTTTGCTTCCTTAGCTGGCTCTTTTGTTATTAGAAGGCTTTTATGCATGTTTTTTATTTATTTTTGCCCTTGATCTGCTTCCTTTGCTGTAAACACACACACACACACACACACACACACACACACACACACACACACACACACACACACATCCTTCACCAACACAATCCCAACCAATATGGAATAAGCCGTTCTCTTCTGTTGTGGCGCCTCTCCCTCCTCCCATCTCTCTCCCTCTTCACTCTCCTCCTCCTCCTCCTCCTCCTCCTTCTCGTCTCACACCTCCACCACTCTCCGTCTTACTGTCTGTGACTTTGTCTCTCCTCGTCTGTCTGTCTGTCTGTGTCTGTGTCTGATACTGTTTGTAATTCTCTGTGTCTCTGTTTGCTTGTTGGTCTATCTGTATGTTTGTCAGTGTGTGTGTGTGTGTGTGTGTGTGTGTGTGTCTCTCTCTCTCTCTCTCTCTCTCTCTCTCTCTCTCTCTCTCTCTCTCTCTCTCTCTCTCTCTCTCTCTCTCGCCGTCCACTTCTTGGTATTTGTCTCTGTCAGGGAGTAAGCGAGCTAGGGAGGCAAGGCAAGGAAGGAGAGGGAGAGAGAACAGAAGGGGGACACGTGAGAGGAAAACCAAAGGAGGCTGGAATGGTGGAGGCCGGAGTGATTGGCGAGGGGAGGTGGAGTGAAATAAATATGGAGGGAAAGAGAGAAAGAAGAATGTATATATATATAAATGTAGGTATATCCATCTCTCTCTATCCACCTCTCTCTCTCTTTATCTATCTATCTGTCTGTATCTATCTATGTACATTCAGAGAGAGAGAGAGAGAGAGAGAGAGAGAGAGAGAGAGAGAGAGAGACTGTATACAGATATGAACTCTCCAGGTTTTGTGTGCGCCGGGCGAGCCATTGGGTATGCAGAAGAGATTTTACGTATTGATAGCGGCATGGGAGGGAGGGGAAGGACCAAAGGGAACTAAAAATAATAGAAGAGGGAAGAATGGAAGGACATGAAAATACCCCAGAAATAAGTGAGAAAATATAAAAAAAGACAAGAGGAATGAGAAATAAAATGTACTTAATATAACATTCAAAATAAAAGGGAAAAAAGGTATTTGAAGTATTGGATGGAAGGGCATAGACGTAAAGCAATGAGTAACTGATTAAGAGTAAAAAAAAATTAAAAGCGAAGGAGTGGGAAACGTGTGTGTGTGTGTGTGTGTGAGTATGAGTGTGTGAGTGTGAGTTTGAGTGTGTATGTGTATGTGTGTGTTTATCGGCACTATTGGGAAACAAACAACTCAAACAAATTTAAACAGCGATGTCGAGATATTGAGGGATTGCAGGAGGGAGGGAAGGAGGGCTTGCGGTGAGACACGATTTCTAAAGGGATAAAAATAAGAGAAGGGTTAGGGAGGACGCATAGGTGTTTTAAGAGAACGGCTATTTTGAATTTCGTTATTCCACCATTTGGGTTTCTTCTTAAAAGCTGAACGTCTGTTTCGATAGGGTACGCATATGCTTATGGCATTGTTCAATATTGTGGTGAAGGCCCCCAAGATTTATCAATATCTGTTTCCGCGGAGATTTCAGTCCAGTCCAGTCTTACGAAATTCGTTCTCTGATAATCAGGCACCTTTTCTTTACTAGGAGTTACTTGACTTTCTTTCATATTGATGCTGAATGTGATTGTTCGGTGATCGCTAGAACAAAAAATTGGACCAACATTTACTTCGTTAACTAGATCAGCTGTCGTTGAAAAGATAAGGTCAAGTATATTATTTTCCCGAGTCGGTTCTTGAACGTGTTGATGTAAATCACTTTCTAGTAAATTTGTGTACAGGTCGAGCCCTGTATGACAGTCCAACGGTTCACCCCATCTTTTCACTGGCAAGTTAAAGTCGCCAACAATTACTGCCTCGCAACTGCTACTTGTTTCTAATAATAATTCACTTAATGCGTGGTCGATATCAAGAGTCTGCCTTGGCGGTCTGTAGATAAGTCCAATTACTATTTTACGAGATTTATTTTTAATTTCAATGAAGACGGTGTCTACATTGGTTATAATATCTGTTTTCACGGATACTGAATGGAGAGAGTTGTGGATATAAAAGATAACGCCTCCCTCCAGGAGACGGAAAGAGAGGGTGAGGGGGGGAGAGACGGGGAAAGAGGGAAGGGCGTGGGGAGAGGGAGGGCTTGGGGAGGGGGAGGGCGTGGGAAGGGGTGGGGGGCGTGGGAAGGGCGTTCACCTGAGCCTTCATTCATCAAGGTGTCACGGGGCGGGGATCTCTGGGGATTAGGGGGTGGGGGGGCGTAAAGGGGGAGGGGGGAGGGGAATCAGGGAGAGAGAGAGAGAGAGAGAGAGAGAGAGAGAGAGAGAGAGAGAGAGAGAGAGAGAGAGAGAGAGAGAGAGAGAGAGAGAGAGAGAGAGAGAGAGGGTAGGGGGGGGGGACTCTAACGCCCTTGACGGCTCACAGGTGTCACGTTAATTGTCAGGTGATCTTCCTCCCCTCTCTCCCTCCTCCCTCTCCTCCTCACCCTCTGTTCCTTTTCCTCTCCCTACCTGTCCCGCCTGTCTCCCTAAGCCCATCGCTCCCCACCGTCACCTGTCTCTAATTGGCCGCAGAGAACACCTGAACTACTTCAAGCTTCAGAGGGAGTCTTTTCTATTTGTCTTTCTCTTCTTGGGATTTTTTTTCTTTTGTATTTTGACACGAACTATTTTTCCTAATTTCTTTTTCTTTACGAATCTTTTTCATTTATTTATTTTCTACGGAGTATTTATTTATTGTTTGTACTTTCACATAGGAGCTGTTTTTCCTTGATTTTTTCTTTCCTTCAGAGGGAGTCTTTTTTTTATTTGCCATTCTTTTCTGTATAGTATTTTTATATTTTCACATAAGAGCTAATTTTCCTATCGATCTTCTTTCCTTTTCTTTACTTTACGCAATTTCATATACGTGTTCACTCGTGTATGCTCATTGCCTCGTCATTTGTTTGGTCATGAAGTGTTTTTCTCTTTTACGTGGTGCATCGAGTAATTTGGATGTGTCTTCATGCGTAAGATATTCACCGCCTTCGTCATCATTATTACCACCAGTATCCTTCACCTTCTCTTCTGCGTCCCCCCTCTCCCCCCTTTTCCTTCCTTTCTTCCTCCGCCTTTTCCTCCTCCTCATCAGACTGTTATGAATACCGTTAGCTTTCAGGGGGGTCGAGGTATCAGGGGAAGAGAAAGGAGGCAGTGTTGGAAAGAGAACGGAGAAAGGCAGGAAGGAGAGGAATGATGGAAAATGAGGCGGACACGTGACATGGATAAACACTGAATGGTGAGAACGATGAGGTGTGAAGGGAAGGACAGGAAGAGAACAGGAGTGGAAGGATAAGAAAACTGGGTCAAAAAGTGAGGAGGAAGGATGTTTTGACACCACTGGTTTTTCGTGCAAGCTGAAAATAATTGTACCTCCTCCTTCCTCCTCTTCCTCCTTCCCTCCTCCTCCTCCTTCTTTTCTTCTCTTCTCCTCCTTCTCTCCTCCTCCTCCTCCTCCTCCTCCTCCTCCTCTGCCTGCGGGAATCTAGTACTATGCTTACATCCACAGTGAGGAACTTTAAGCGGGTAGTGCCGTAGGTAATGCTGTTCTTGTATAACTCACTGCTGAGACCTTGCTCAGAATAGGCAGTACAGTTCTGGCCCCTTAATTACAAGAAGGACATTGAATTCCTCGAGAGGGTACAACGACGCGTTACGAAAATAGTATAATTATTGAGGACTCAATCTATTTTTTTTTTTTTTACGACAAAGACAGCTCAAGGGCACAAAAAAGGAAACAATAATAAAAAAAAGCCCGCTGCTCGCCGCTCCTAAAAAGAATCCAAAGAGGTGGCCGAGAGAAAGGTCAATTTCGGGAGGAGAGGTGTCCAGATACCCTCCTCTTGAAAGAGTTCAAGTCGTAGGCAGGAGGAAATACAGATGAAGGAAGATTGTTCCAGCGTTTACCAGCGTGAGGGATGAAAGAGTGAAGATGCTGGTTAACTCTTGTATAAGAAAAGTACTTAAACAAATTCAGTAATGTCGATCACTCCAAGTTTTTGCGCTTTTAACAAACCCAAGAACAAGGCGCAACAGACAATCAGTTCAAGCGAAGCGATGTAGTACAGACATCGGCAGGAGTTATTTTTCAAACAGAGTTGTCCGCCACTGAAACAGCCTTCCTGCAGTAGTCAGGGCAGTGGTCAGTGCGGAAACGATCAATTCCTTTCAGAATCGCATTGATCATCACTTTGCTGCGTTAGAGGTAAACTGAACGTCCTCGCGAGTACGTAGAGAAGTGTTGGAATCCTCTCCGCAGATCACTTAAGTGGCTGGGATTGATTAAATCACAAAAGCAGGCAGCCACACGATGAGTCCGCAAACTTTCTGCTGTCTGCTTGTCCATGTTGCCATGTTTCTCCTTCCTCCTCCTTCTCTGTCTCTTCTTCCTCCTCCTCCTCCTCCCGCAAACTTTCTGCTGTCTGTTTGTCCATGTTGTCATGTTTCTCCTTCCTCCTCCTCCTCCTTCTCTTTCTTTTCTTCCTCCTCCTCCTCTTCCTCTTCCTCTTCCTCCTCCTCAACCTCCTCCTCCTTCCAATGGGACCGGCTTGAGCCAGTATAATCCCCGCCGAGGGAGTGAATGCGGGAAGACCCAGCATTGCCGCGGCCCGTCACAGGACGCCGGTGGGGGGGGCTGAGGAGTGTGGCGGAGGAGGGCCAAGAGTAATGATGGAGCAGGGGGAGCGAGGAGAGAAGGAGGGGAGGGAGAGGGAAGGATCTGAATGAGGTGCAGGACTGAAGGGGGGGGAGGGGGGGGCGCTGGAGAGGGCCGGGAGAGCAGGAGTCATTTGTGCTCTCACGGGAGACATGATGATCGGGGTCGTGACGGTATCATATCCAGGTGCAGTGCGGGGAGATATATTTTGCTGCACATTTTTACCGTATTTTTTGGCGAATATTTGTTCTTTACCAACATGTTTTCCCGGGATTTTTTTGTTTTATACTTTATTGTAATACTGATTTCTAACTTAGGTTTCCAGATCGAGCAATGATTTACTGTAGTCGTACGCTCTACCTTTTTTTCTGTTTTTTATTTATTTTTTGTCAAACATTAATTCTTTACCAACATGATTTCCTGCGATAGTTTTATTTTGTTTTATACTTTAGTCTGATACTGATTCATAGCTTATTTTCTGTATCGTGCAATAACTTACTTTAAACATCCCCTATGCTCAACATTTTTTCTATAATTTATTTGCCAAATATTTATTGCTACCTAGATGTTTTCCCGGAATTTTAATTTTATTTAATACTCTAGTCTAATTTTTTTTTACAACAAAGGAGACAGCTCAAGGGCACAAAAAAAGGAAACAATAATAAAAAAAGCCCGCTACTCGCTGCTCCTAAAAACGAATCCAAAGAGGTGGCGGAAAGAGAGGTCAATTTCGGGAGGAGAGGTGTCCTGATACCCTCCTCTTGAAAGAGTTCAAGTCGTAGACAGGAGGACATACAGATGAAGGAAAATTGTTCCAGAGTTTACCAGCGTGAGGGATGAAAGAGTGAAGATGCTGGTTAACTCTTGCATAAGGGGTTTGGACAGTACAGGGATGAGCATGAGTAGAAAGTCGTGTGAAGCGGGGCCGTGGGAGGGAGGGAGGCATGCAGTTAGCAAGTTCAGAAGAGCAGTCAGCGTGAAAATAGCGATGGAAGATAGAAAGAGAGGCAACATCGCGACGGAATTTAAGAGGTAGAAGACTATCAGTAGGAGGAGGAGAGCTAATGAGACGAAGAGCCTTAGACTCCACTCTGTCCAGAATAGCTGTGTGAGTGGAGCCCCCCACACGTGAGATGCATACTCCATTCTCCATACGAATACTGATTTCAAAGTTAAAATGCGTCAGACCATGTAATAATTTACTCTCATTTTCCCTTATGACAGTTCTCCTCTCAAGACAAGGCTGTTTACGCGTCATCTCACCTGTCTCGCCGCCGATGGATTTTAAACGCCCGCATCCTCTATACGTAATGACGCAAAGCGGTTATCTTTGCAACGAGGCAGCACTAGCGCCACTCTATATTATTAGACACGATAAATAAATAACCAATCCTATTAGCTGCGAAATATCATCAGTGTTGCACCGTCGTACATCGTGTCGGAGTAATTTTATCAGAGTGTATAATGAAATGCACCATCCCGGACCCGCAGACTCTTACGACAACAATATTGCTCCTCGAAACTTTAAGCTCGGTATTACAAGACACGTTCGCTTCTCACATCATCTGCTTCTAAATTCCAAAGAGGGGGTCAGTCGGGTTCTAATGAGTGTTTCTTGAGGTTCACGATACAGAAGAAGGGTCACACTACCACCAGGGTCATAAAACTACTCCTGGAAATGCCCACAACTCCTAAGAAAGCCTTGTCAAATATATGTTCTTGGGAGGCGAAATAGTCTTATAATGCGAGCCTTTAAGATTTTCCACGCAATATTTTCCTTATGGAACCTCAAACAGGAAGCATTTTCTCCACAGATAAATAATTTTCTCATCTCTAGATATTTTTTGGTGACAACATTAACTAAAGTGCATAAGTGAAAATAATTAAATAATCAATATTTCATTAACTTACTACTACTACTACTGCCATTACTAAGCAGACTATTGGCAGTACAATAAAAACTCTATCAGGTGTGTGTTCAATATACCGCCCACTCCCTTGACCCGGTAGCAGCGACTCTAAGTCTAACTCTAAGCCTAAGTCTATATCTATGTCTATATCTATGTCTGTGTCTGTGTCTGTGTGAGTGTGTGTGTGTGTGTGTGTGTGTGTGTGTGTGTGTGTGTGTGTGTGTGTGTGTGTGTACTCAAGGTGGAAAACGAGCGTTGCGGGGACTCTGTTGGGGGAAGATTGATGTTTTGTGCAGTGAAGGTTTTGTGGAAGAAAGGAAAGCGTCCAACAGGGAGAAAGAAGTAGAGCGGCAGGAGGAGGAGAAAGAAGGGGAGTAGGAGTAGGAGGAGGAGGAGGAGGAGGAGGAGGAGGAGGAGGAGGAGGAGGAGGTAAATGAACCCGGTACCGTGTTTTGAAAGTAGTGTGAATTGTCCTATATTACGGAAGTCTCTCTCTCTCTCTCTCTCTCTCTCTCTCTCTCTCTCTCTCTCTTCTAAGTATAGGTAAGAGAGAGAGAGAGAGAGAGAGAGAGAGAGAGAGAGAGAGAGAGAGAGAGAGAGAGAGAGAGAGAGAGAGAGAGCGCGTTGTTACGGGACCAAACTCCGCATCGTCCATCACCAGCGGGAAGCATCATTATTTACTGAAGGGATATAACCCCCTTCTTCCCCGCCTTCCTGCTCCCCCCTTCACCCTTTCTCTCTACCCTTTCCTTTCCTTCCTTCCCTTCCGGTCGTTCCTCCTCGCGTTTTCTTCTTTAGTATCGTTTTTTTAATTTTTTTTCCCTTCAAGGGCAGTGTTGTTCCTGTGTCGATGGCGGGCTGGTCACTCGTCGATTGTGCCTTGATTTCCGTGGTCATGAGGTGTTTTAGTGCTTCCGTTGTCTTGTTCCTCCTTCTGGACATTCCTCCTTTCTTCACCGTTCTTCTTATGTGCATTTCACTATTCATTCCTCCTCTTCCTTCATTCCTTTTGTGTTTTCCTTCTCTTTTCCCTTTCCTGCTTTCCTGCTCTCTCTCTCTCTCTCTCTCTCTCTCTCTCTCTCTCTCTCTCTCTCTCTCTCTCTCTCTCTCTCTCTCTCTCTCTCTCTCTCTCTCTCTCTCTCTCTCTCTCTCTCTCTCTCTTTTGTACCTGCCACGGTTACTGTTAATTAATAAAACCCATTTGAACTGTTATCCAGGCCTTGCATCGCCCTCAAGTTATTTTTGCTTCACCAAGTTGAAATGATTGAAAAGTTTCCATCATGTGCCCTCTCTAGAAAATGCTCCGT
This sequence comes from Eriocheir sinensis, assembly GCF_024679095.1. Lineage (NCBI taxonomy): Eukaryota > Metazoa > Arthropoda > Malacostraca > Decapoda > Varunidae > Eriocheir > Eriocheir sinensis. Next base: position 2,084,890 of record NC_066559.1, on the reverse strand, counting down.
GGATGCGTTCAATTTAAATTCCGCCTCTTTACAAGCTGCCGCGTCAATACAACAACAAGGGAATGCTGGCGCTCTGTGTGCTGGACGTTCTCTTGCTTTCATGGGGAGGTGAGCGCCGCAGGAGTATAATTTTATTGCCAGATGAATGCATACAAGTTCACTTCAGGCGCGCGGGAATCATATATCTAACAGGAAACAGTGAGCGAGCGTGTGTTCGGGTAGGGGAAGCGGGGGCTGTCGGGGGAAGAGGGTGTTGAGGGGTGGATATGTGTTTGGAGGGGGGTGGAGGAAGTGGGTAGGTGGATGTGGGTTGAGGGGATGACGATGTGTGCGTCTGTGTGTGTGTGTGTGTGTTGTGTACGGAAGCTTGTGTACTGAGCGGGATTATTCGCATTAAACATGAAGTAATTTTTGGGCTTCAGCTTGCGGCGCCACTGTGTGTAAGTCGCTTCATTATCTCGCTCGGCTTGATATCCATTAATTGTTGAAAGCAGGCATTACTAGCCGCCTGTTGCACCCGCGTATGAGACGGCTCAGTGCTGGGTCATGTCTTTCTCTCTCTACCTCTATCTATCTATCTATATATCTGTCTATCTCTTTCTTTATTTTGTTCTTATTTTTTCTGTCTTTCTTTTTTTACCTTCTCTTTTTGTTTCATTGTTTTTTTTTTCTCTCTCTCTCTCTCTCTCTCTCTCTCTCTCTCTCTCTCTCTCTCTCTCTCTCTCTCTCTCTCTCTCTCTCAGGTAATGAACAGCGGCACTCAGACCGCCGCTGATTGGCCTGTTGGCGGTGACCTGGCAAAGGAGTTCACCTCGGGACAGATGAAGAAAGTTTACTGTTCTTGTTGATGTTTGTAGGCAGACACACAGACGGGCCGACAGTCGAACAGATAGGTAAACAGACAGGCAGACAAGCATATAGTAACAGGCAGACAGGGAAACCGACAGACAGATGGATAGGGAGGAGTTATAAAGAGCTTACCAGTCAACTAGGTAAACAGACAGGTAGACGAACTTTTAGAGAGTTTAATAGACAGTTAAGTAAACAGCCAGGCAGGTAAACTTTTAGGGAGCTTAACCGGCAGGTAAATAAGAAGACAGTCCGGCAGGGTTTTAGAAAGCTTGACCGACAGAAAGGTAAACAGACAAACAGGCAAGGAGGCTTACAGAGAGATTAACAGACAGACAGGTAAACAGACAGTGAGACAGGCCTATATAGAGCATAACAGACAGACAAGTAAACAAACGTACATGCAGGGGTATAGATAGCGTAACAGACAGATAACTAAACAGTCAGACAGGCAGAAAGGATGAAAGACATACTAGACTTATAGTGGAGACAAGCAGATAGCCAGACAGGAATAGAAACACACACACACACACACACACACACACACACACACACACAGACACACACGCGCGCGCACACACAAAAGCTTTAGTATAATTGATTCCAATTCGTCCGTGGCTAATGTAGTCCATTTAATCCTGTCGTGGTTGTTGTTTTCGTCATTATTATTATTATTATTATTATTATTATTATTATTATTATTATTATTGTTGTTGTTAGTCTGATAGTTACGATTGTTTTTGCTTTTATTGTTATCATTGTTGTTTTAGTATCAGAATCACAGTTATTGATGCTATATCATTAGTATTATTTATTTCATTACTATAAATAACATTTTTATATATCATTATTATCGAAATAACTATTACTATCAACATGATGGACTTTTTACCCGTGAACATTCTCGCTGAATTTATCGCTTTGGGGAATTTGTTACGCGGGAATGACTAATAATGACTCATGGGTTTCCTGTGTCTGTCTGTCTGTCTGTCTGTCTGTCTGTCTGTCTGTTTGTCCGTCTGTCTGTCTGTCTGTCTGTCTGTCTATGTCTGTCTCTGTTTGTCTGTCTGTCTGTCTGTCTGTCTGTCAGTCTGTCTGTCTATCCGTCCGTTTTTTTTTGTATGTCTGCGTGTCTGCGTGTGCGCGCGTGGGTGTTTGTGTGTCATAACATTGATAATGAAAGTAATAATAATAAGATTTTTTAAACAACAATAAGAATAACATTGATATGATAACAGTATACTAGGAATGGCAGCCAGGCGGCCCAAGATATACTAAACAAATATTCATTTACTTGGTTAAAACTATATACTTCGGAAATAAAAATAAGTTTTGTTAGGTGTGAATACTGATACACATAAGTAATTGGGAATGAAAATAATTAATATGAATGTGAAAATGTGCCAAGTTGAGGGGGGTAGGCCTCTCTATGTTAAAGTGTGCCATTGCTCTGGGTGGTGGTGGGGCTGGGGAGGGGGTTAGGGGACTGGGGGCGGCGAGAGGTCACGGGGGCGAGCTGGCCTAATAGCCACGATCGGCTGATGGCCCAAAAAAAAGGGGGGGTGGCGAGGAAGTGTGAGAAGCCCTCGTCTAAATCCTTCAGGTGTCTCTCATTAAAGGGTCAAAGTTTAGGAAGGCCAAGCGTGTCACGTGTCTCTCTAGGACGTTCAGGAGGTGCTAGGAATCGTCTGCAGAGCCCTCATATGAAGTCTGGTCTGGCGTTCCCTCGGAGTGGCTGAGTGGCTGAGGGAGGCAGTGACCAGGCAGGTGACGCTCACGTGAGCCCGCGAGGATGAGGATCTTGTGAATATGTATTAACGTAGAGAGAGGGACGCCCCGTGATTGGAGCCGCCAGGGATGGTTGAGGCAGCATGAGGCGGCCTTTGTAAGCATCGTGACGGGAACCCCTCAACTTGCTTTTTTCCCACCTTCTATATCTAGTCTCTTTTTTCCTTCTTTATCATTTTATTTTCTCTTCACCCTCCCCTCCCTTCCATTTCCCTTCTTCTTCTTTCATTTTCTTCTTCCGTTTATCTCGCTCAACTTTCTTCTTCCCATGCACGTGGTGTTTCTAATCTCTCCTTTCTTGACAATATTTATCTCTCCCCATTCCGTTTCCATCATGTGCTATTCCATTTTCCCTCCCTGTCGCTTTATGACCCTCGTACTCACCGTCATCTTCCTTTATATATTTTCCCATTTTGCTTTATTTTCCCATACCTCATAATGTTTCTCCTTCCTCGGGTCTTACGCCATTCCATTCTTCCTTCATCTCGTACATAATTTCTTACCTCACTTTCCCTCCATCTTCTCCTCTTCCTTACCCTTCCTTATCCTCCCCATTTTTTTCTAACTCTTCTTTATCTATTCCTTACTTTTTCTTATCTCCTCCACACCCCTTCCGTTCCTTTCCTACCCTTTCCTACCTTTACCATCCCTTGCCTTTCCTTCACTTTACCTTCCCTACCCAACCCTTCTGCACTCTTCCCTTATTTCCTGTGTCCTCTCCTCCCTTTGCTCCGTTTCGTCTTCCTTACTCAACCCTTCCCCCCCCTTCCTCACCCATTCCGACCTTTTCCTACCCTCCCCTATCTTTCCCATCCCTATCATCCCGTTCCTCCCCTCACCTTCACCTTCCCTACCCAACCCTTCTTTCCCCTTCCCTTCCCTCAGCTTCTCACCCCATCTGACCTCTTCCTACACTCCCCTACCATCCTTACCTCTGCCGTCCCTTGCCTTCCCTCCTTTGCTTCTTCCCTACCTAACCCTTCTAACCCCCTTCCTTTCCCTCCCCTACCTCGCCTCCCTTCCCTATCCTTCCTCATCTCTACGATCCCTTGCCTTCCCTCCTCTGTTTCCTCCCTACCCAACCTTCCCTCCCCATTTTCTCCCGTACCCTCGCTTCCCTACCCTCCCTTTCACCGTCCCTACGTAATCCTTCCTCTCTCCTCCCTTCCCTCCCTTCCCCTCGCCTCCCTTCGCTCCCTTTATGCGGTGATCGCGGTAATGGAGGCTCGTTCCGTCGTGGGTTGTTTCTCTGAGTGGCGGTCGTTTCACGGAGGGACGGCCATGCTTGTTTGTCGTTGTTTGGATGACGGTTGGAGGGGCAGGAGGGGGACGGAAGAGTCAATGGGGGGAGGGAAGGGAGGGGATGGGGGGAGGGAGGGGTGACATCAGAGGGTATAGTGGTTAAGAGTGAGAGATGGGAAGGAGAGGGGTCGTGAAACAGGGGAAGGAGAGGAGGAGGAAGGGGAAAGGGGGGAGGATTGGGGGACATCAAAGGGTATAGTAAAGGGTAAGGGTGAGAGATGAGCAAAGGAAAGGGGTCGAGAAGCAGGGAAAGGAGAGTAGGAAAACAAGGGAGGAAGAAGGGGAGGGGGTCAAGGGAGGTAAGGGGAGGAACGAGGGACTAAGAAAAGTTAGAGAATATGAGGGAAGGGGGAGGTAGTGGAGGGGATGGAGAGAGAAAAAGAGAGGGGAGAAGGAAGGAAAGGGTAGGAACAGGGGGAGGTGAGGGAAAGTACGAGAGAGAGGGAATAGGGGGAGATAGGGGGAGGGGAGAGAGAGATCATTGCTTAGGGATTTGGGGAGAGGAGGGAGGAGGAAAGGGAAACTCGTGATAGGAGGAGGATAGAGAAAAGGGGTAAAACAGAAAATGAGAGACATGGCGATGAGAGAGAGAGAGAGAGAGAGAGAGAGAGAGAGAGAGAGAGAGAGAGAGAGAGAGCGAGAGCGAGAGAGAGCATAGGGCAATCGAGGGAGAGGAGGAATGAACGTGGAATAGCTATGGAAGGGTGGCTGGTTATTGGGGTTTGATATATACGATGGCGGTGTTGGCGGCGGCTGTGGCTGTGGTGGTGGTGGTGGTGGTGGGGTGAATGGGGCAAAATTTAGGGAGAGAGAGGGAGAAGGGGATACCAGGTCACCAGGGTCGAGGGGAGTTACATTTTAAGAATAGGGAAGATGGAAAGGGGAGGAGGTTTCTGTAAATATTATAGGAGTGTTGATTATATTAGAGTTGTTTTGGGGAGAGTGGGAGAGAAGGGGATACTTGGTTACCGGGGTGGAAGGGGGTGACATTTTTGAGAAGGGGGAGGAGGGAGAGAGAAGGAAGTTTGTGTAGATAGTGTGGGTGTTTGTCATTGGGAAATCAGGGGGAAAGGGGGAGAAGTGAGTACCAGGTCACCAGGGTCGAAGGGGGAGAGATTTTTGGGGGGGAAGAGAAAGATGGAAGGG
>NC_066559.1:2049805-2074805 GCF_024679095.1 Eriocheir sinensis | reverse complement strand
AAGAAGTAGAGAAAAGGAAGAAATGTTAGGTTTGAAATTCGCTAATGAAATGGAGAGAAGGAAGTAGGTGAACAGAGAAAGGATGATAAGAATGATGAAGAAAATGGGAAGAGGGAAGAGAAAAAAAGAAGAAGTGGAGGGAATATGAAAGAATGACCAAAAGAACGGAAGAGAAAAATAATAGAATAAGCGGAAGGACGTATGAGAATCAGAATAAAAAAAAAACGAAAGGAAGAGAAAAGAAAAAGAGGAAAAACTAGAGGATATATATATAAGACAAATAACCAAACAAGGAAAAAAATTAACGGGAGGAGAAGAAGAGGAAAAGAGGGAGAACTGAAATTAGATAGTAAAGAAAGAGTGACGAAAAAAACAGGAGAAGGAGAAGAGGAAAAAAAAGTGGAGATAAATGAGAGATTGACAAAGGAAAGTAAAGACGAGGAACAAGACGCGTAAAATAAAACTGAAGCAAAATTAAAGATGAACATTGAGGAAGAGAAGAAACAGACGATTTGAGAGAGAGAGAGAGAGAGAGAGAGAGAGAGAGAGAGAGAGAGAGAGAGAGAGAGAGAGAGAGTAATGGGACACGAAGATAAAGATGGTCAGTGAAGAGGTCTCGTGAGGGAAGAAGGGGAGATAGTCATATATGAGAAGGGTGCAAGGGGGAGGGCAGAAGGTAGGGAGGGAGAGAGGGTGAACGAAAGGTAATAGGGAGATATGGCTGTCCTTAAGGAGGTTAGGAAGGGAGAAGGTGAGTACTTAGCGGGAAGGGAGAGATAGGGAGGGTCATGTTAAGGAAGGGAAGGGAGAGGGAAGGGGAAAAGGGAAGGGAGGATGCAAGGAAAAATATGGGAAGGAAGAAAAGCGGTCATTCGAAGAGAGAGAGAGAGAGAGAGAGAGAGAGAGAGAGAGAGAGAGAGAGAGAGAGAGAGAGAGAGAGAGAGAGAGAGAGAGAGAGAGAGAGAGAGAGAGAGAGAGAGAGAGTTAGTGAGAGAGTGAGTGAGTGAGTCGTGACAAAGGAAGGCAGAAGGGAAGGAGGAGTAAGAGGAGGAGGAGGAGGGGGGGAAGAGGAAGTGATAAGTACGTAGTTGGTGATGTGTGTGTGTGTGTGTGTGTGTGTGTGTGTGTGTGTGTGTGTGTGTGAAGGTCAGTAAGCCGTTCAGTCCAGTAGGTCGAGGAAAAATCAATATCTCGCAACATTTCGATTCTTGTTCTTTAAAGGTTAGGCGGTGACCGACAGTGTGGCAGTGTGACTATTTGATTATTGATGGTAGTAGTGACAGTAGTAGTAGTAGTAGGAGGAGGAGGAGAGGTAACAGCAGAATTACTTTGTTGTTGTAATGGAGGGAAACAGGAAAGGAACAAGAAAAAAATAATTAGTATGGAAAAGTAGCAGACCGAGAACAATTTGGAGTAACAGGTAATTGCAACAATGGCCATGATTCAAAGCAAAAACGGCCGGTAATATTGTGGCGAGGTAATGCTGGCCGGGCTGGGAGAGCGGGGCGTCCGAATTTTTGCAGCGGTGGGCTATTAGGGTCAGAAATTCAATTGTGTGTGGCTCGTGTGACCCTTTTAGTGATAACACAGTCCCAAATACCCATGACTGGATTAAACCACACAAAAATGTATGATATTGTTTTTTTTCCGCATTTGTCAAGAGTAGTTATAGGTTGGTGTGTATTAACCTGATCTAGACTAAAATTTTGTACATTCTATGGCTTGGAAAGGAATTTGAGTGGAATTGGATTTAAGCTGAAATATTTCCTACATCGTTATAGTTTAGATTCCGTCGCCTGCAGAGGTTATACATGTTTGTCGAGGATTACCTTGTCGCTTACACTAAAATAACTCGCAGCGGTGATTAACAGATTTACAACACATGGGAAGGAATTACCTGCAGGCAAGTATTAAGAGTATTAACTTAAACACTTCGTACATACTTTTACGTATTTGTGTCGCTCGAGGAGGAGTTGTATATCGGCATTTATTACCTGCTAAGACTAACGGGGAGGCGATGGCTGAATGGATAGCGTGACGGCGCCGCGTTCAGGACGACGCGAGTTCAATCCCCGCCTGGTGCCACCAAGCTGGGATTTTTCAGCCGCCGCCAAGTGGCTTAAAACTACCCACTTGCTGTCCAGAAGACCACCTATCAACCCGGACTCTAGATTCTAGGATTAAAGATGGGCTCCGGGAGGGCAGCATGAGCCAATGCAAGATGGCGCCACTATAAACACTCGCCTGCGCCAGAACGAGCTGGGCCGAACATCAGGCCCCACCGGGAAAGGTGTGTGAGTGGCTGGCGGCCGGCCCTAACACAGCCCCCAACTCCCCCCGCCCCCCTCTTCCCCTTCTCAGTGCTCGCCGCTAAATATACATTACTGATAGTGGACTCTGGACGCGAATTTTAAAGTTTCACGATAAATAAGTCAATAGTTTTATGGCGCCATCTATGACATGAAAGGCAAGCAGCTTAACCCCAACTGGCGCTTTTATGGCTTGGTTTAGTTGTTTATCGGGCCATTTTTTTTAAGTTTATCTTTTAATGTAGTTACTTATTTATTGACATATTTATTTCCTATTTTAATATTTTACAGCTCGGCCGTTCCCAGAAGCAAGACATATACATGAATACACTATAATTTACACTTATATATACGTACTTACTTATACATACACAACTACATGCATACATACTCACACACTTATATACATGGATACATACAAACACTCGTGTATGCAATATATACATGCCTATATACATGCATACATTCATATCTTCATAAATTCATAACTACATACATTCATATCCACATACATACATATCATCATCATCATTATCGTTTAACGTCCATTTATTTCCTATGGTGGGGTTGGACGGGATATGAGCCTCCTCCACTCTTGCCGTTCCATAGACATTTCTTCCGTGATGTTCAGCCTCCTCATCTTCCTCCACCACCTTTCTCCACGTCTTCCTTGGCCTTCCTGGTGGTCTTCTGCCCTCTACCTCAAAGTTCAGTGCACGTCTCAGGATGTGTTCTTCTCCTCTGCTCCTCACATACATACGTATATACATACAAAATGCCCCACACATATACATTCACGCTCACACCATCACACACTTTCCTCTGGCGCTGCCCTGTCGTTGGGAGCACGGAAGGGGGGGGTGGAGGGGGGCAAAGAGATGCGTGAATTCTGCGTCACGGTTCAACCATTACCCTTTCTCCATCTCTTCCTTTGACGCAGTACCTAACCTCTTGCAATATGGACCTGCACCAGCTTGAACGTTTTTATCCGCCTGCTATTTCTCTCTGTCCACTTTTTACACAATCTTTGAGCGACTCTTCTCTTCCTTTTCACTCCTGTTCATTCCTCGTTCCCTACTCCTTAATGGTTACAGGCCAACTCTTGACCAAGTCATCTTGTACCTCGGCGAACTCGTAACCAAGCTAACTCGTACCTCTGGTCAACTCACAACCCGGATAACTCGTTGCCGATACGATTATTTTTTTCTATGCACGACTGACATTAATAGCCTATATGGGGAATAATTAACATGGTTAGGATCCATAATACTCTAGTTTGAATACCCCAGTAGTTAAGGACAAAGTTTTAGATAAGAGCATAGTCAAGGTTACTATTATCCTGAAGTAGAACTTTACCTTTAATATGCGTTTTAGATAAAAATGAACCGGCTTAATCACTTAATCACATACATAATATCTAATTATGCACACCCACCCACCCACCCACACACACACTCTCTCTCTCTCTCTCTCTCTCTCTCCTTCATATACAATTATCGTTAAAATGGTTAAATATTGGTGTTTCTTGGCAATAATTATGGGTCAGAAACCGGTAAATACGAGGCTCTTGAGTACGATAATTATAATCTGTCAACGGTGCCCCATCCCCACACAACCACAATACCCAACCATGGCCTGCTTTTCCTCCCCCTCCTCCTCTTCCTAACACACACTTACTCCCGTTCCAGTCCTCCCATCCTCCCGCACTGACCACCGCCGTAATCCCCGTGTCCGCCCATTCCCAATGCGTGTCCAGTGATTAGCGCGGCAGTCAAGGCTTATCTGGCCCGGCCTCGCCATGCCTCGCCGCCGGCCTGTTGTTTGAAGGGCGGTGTTTGCTCCCCGTATTAGAGGCAGCAACACACGCCCTCGCTAACCCAATGCCCCTCATTATGTTGTATTACCCGTTGTGTATGTAGGGGGGAGGGGAGGAGTGTGTGTGTGTGTGTGTGTGTGTGTTGACGTAAGAGCTCTGTCCTTCAAAACGTTAGAAAATATACAAAATTTATACGGTTATTTTTAGCAACATGTGAGTTACGAGGCGATGATGGAAGTGAGAGAGAGAGAGAGAGAGAGAGAGAGAGAGAGAGAGAGAGAGAGAGAGAGAGAGAGAGAGAGAGAGAGAGAGAGAGAGAGAGAGAGAGAGAGAGAGAGAGAGCGTGACTTTTGCCTGATACCCGGGATTACCGGCTTATAATAGTGTCCCGGCTGCAGCTCGGCCATTTGTTTCAACCGGTTCAAAGTCGCTTCTCAACACCTACCCCGCCCACTCCTCCTCCCTGCTGCATCCTTCCCCCTCCCCCACTACCGAACCGCCCACTCACTCGCTGACTGCAGGCTGAAGTGGACCAGTAGAATTAGTAGTTGATTGGGTGGCTGTACAAGCATGACTAAATGATTGACTGACTGACTAGCTGAGTGACTGCTGGACTGGCTGACTTACTGGCTGACTGAATGATTGGCTAACTGGTTGATTGAATGACTGGCTGACTGATTGGCTGATTGACAAACTGATTAGCTGACATTGAATAATCGGCTGGTTGACTGGCTGAATAGCTGACTGATTGGCTTGCTGACTGATTGACTGCCTGGCTGATTGATTGGCCGGCGAGCGCGCGGCTAATTCAGGTGTCCCCAGCGAGGCATCTGCCGTGAGAGGCTTTGCAGGTGGTAAGTCCGCACTGCCGCCGCCGTGTGCCGCGCCGCCCAGATTAATTTGAAAGATAAGCCTCGCACCCCCCCCCCTCCTTCCGATCACCCTCCCCGCCTGAAACACACCATCGGGTAACTGGGGACCACATCTATAGCCCGTTCTCCCCAGCCCCCTCTCAAGGCCTGTCGCTGCTTCAGTGATTAATTGATTCCATCTCGCCGCACCTGCTAAACGTGTCAGCGGCTGAGCGCACACTCGCCCGTCCCGCCGCCGTGAATACGAGCCTCGCCTCCCTCTAGCTCATCCCTTTACTGTCCAAATCCCTTACGCAAGAGTTAACCAGCATCTTCACTATTTCATCCCTCACGTTGGTAAACTCTGGAACAATCTTCCTTCATCTGTATTGCCTCCTGCCTACGACTTGAACTCTTTCAAGAGGAGGGCATCAGGACACCTCTCCTCCCGAAATTGACCTTTCTTTGGGCCACTCCTCTAACTCTTTTTAGGAGCAGTGAGTAGCGGGCTTTTTTTTAACATTTGTTACCTTTTTTATGCCCTTGAACTGACTCCTCTGCTGTAACACAACAACAGGTCATTGAAATATGTGACTAAGGAGATAATTAACTTTTTACCTAGAGCCTTTAATATCTCTGGAGTTGCGTAATGTGTTTAAAACCAAATGGCTGATGCTGATGCACAGACTAGCATGTGTGATGAGGAGAGGATGACGATATTGGGGATGATGATGATGATGCTGATGCTGATGATGATGGTGATCATGATAGTTATGATGATGATGATTATGATAATGATAGGGATCATGACGCTGATTATGATAATGATGATATTGATAACATTGATGATGATAACGAGGATATGGAGAAGGAGAAACATGGAAACAAACATGGAAGGGCAGGCAACAGAAAGCCTGGCTTGGTGATTTGAAGTTTCCAGTTGAGATTTTGAGTAAAGGATAGACCGAGGATGTTTAGTGTTGAAGATGGTGATAGCTGAGTGTTGTCGAAGAATAGGGGATAGGTGTTTGGAAGATTGTGTCGAGTTGATAGGTGAAGATATTGAGTTTTTGAGGCATTGAAGGACACAAGGTTCCTTCTGCCCCAATCGGAAATGATAGCAAGGTCTGAGGTTAAGCGTTCTACAGCCTCCAGTCTGGAGTCGTGTACTTCCTGTTGAGAGGGTCTTCTATTGAAAGAAGTTGAATAATGCAGAGTGGAGTCGTCGGCGTATGAGTGGACAGGACAGTTTGTTATGGAAAGAAGATCATTGATGAATAACAGGAAGAGAGTGGGTGATAGGACAGAGCCCTGTGGAACACCACTGTTGATAGGTTTAGGGGAAGAACAGTGACCGTCTACCACAGCAGAGATAGAACGGCCGGAAAGGAAACTGGAGATAAAGGAACAGAGAGAGGGATAGAATCCGAAAGAGGGCAGTTTAGAAAGCAAAGACTTGTGCCAGACACTATCGAAGGCTTTCGATATGTCTAGCGCAACAGAGAAACTTTCACCGAAACGGCTAAGAGAGGATGACCAAGAGTCAGTTAAGAGAGCAAGAAGATCGCCAGTAGAACGCCCCTTGCGGAACCCATACTGGCGATCAGATAGAAAGTTAGAAGTGGAAAGGTGCTTTTGAATCTTCCTGTTAAGGACTGATTCAAAAGCTTTAGATAGATAGGAAAGTAATGCTATAGGGCGGTAGTTTGAGGAATTGGAACGGTCACCCTTCTTAATCAAGCAACCCGGAGGAGGTGGAAAAGAGTTGTGTGAGCTGGACGCCGATTACCCCGTCCGGGATCAGATTAGGTCCCACAGATTCATAGCTAGGCGTACTAACCACTACACAACGGAAGTGACATTCGCTTGACGTGGAATACTGTTATTTTTATTTCTCGAGTCAGTTTGGAGTGATCTACGTCGTTGAACTTGGGGCACCGTACTTACTTAATAACTTGTATGCATAAAGAGGTTGAATCTCGAGTCATTCTTCTTACTTGTGTGCCCTCATCAGTGGTATTGTTAACAAGGCGGGCCGCTGTAATCTCTAGTAATTCGATGTTAATTCTTGTTGTGGGGGAGCAGCAGTGAACCGCGTGTTCCGGGCTGTGTGTTATGGTAATGGGTTGTGACAGGCGTGGAATGAGATGGAAATAATCTGGTCAAAATGATCGCTGAGCTTGAAATTGGTCTGTGGCGGGATGGATCCACACTGCTGGTGGAGGAGGAGGAGGAGGTGGTGGAGGAGGAGGATTTTGATCATAGTGATGATTCTAATAATGCTGATAATTGTGGTGGTAATGTCGATAATGGTTGTGTGAAAATATGATAATTATTGGTATTCTGGAAGAGAAGATGGCGCCACTATAAACACTTGCCTACGCCATGACGGGCTGGGGCCGACTACCATCCAGGCCCCTCAAGCAAGCCTACCGGCGCTATAGGCGTAGACGTAAAAAAAAAAATAAAAAAAAAATGAAGATTTTTGTGTATAGTACATACCATTGATGAAGCAATTCCTTGCATCACTAACTTTCATTATTACCTTGCATCAGTGGTGACGCAGCCGCTAGTAAGCTCTCTCTCTCTCTCTCTCTCTCTCTCACTGTCTCTATGTCTCTGTCTTTCTGTCTGTTTGTCTGTCCGTCTCCAAAACTGTTCACGGTAACGGGGGGTGTTGTGGTGATGGGGTGTGGCGGGCGTGGAATGAGATGTAAAGAGTCAGGGTCACAATGTTCGCGGAGCTATAAATAGATCCGTGCTGCTGGTGGACCTTCCCCGCTGATGCTCTAACTGGTGTATTCATTTGGTCCCTCATGGTAACCGTCAATGACCAAAATCATCTGTTGTCCCAGTTAATGATGGAAATTATCAGCCCACGAACTAACGATCATTTATTTCTTGGTGATTGCACTGGGCCACAGAAGGAAGTAGCGTGAATAGGGATAAAAAATACAAGAACTGCAAAAATAGTTATGATAAGGATTATGATGATGATAATAATTAAAAATAACAGTGGTAATTATGATCGTAATAATCATCATTTTTAGTCTTGTTGAGGTGTTTTAATGGAAGCAACAGCAAGAGCAGAAGCATGAAGCACATCAGCAACACAAACAACATTGGCAATAAAAAAAATGACTTTTCATCTATTGCGACTATATATACCGTGGCTGCTGCTACTATTACTACTACTGCTACTGCTACTACTACTACTACTACTACTACTACTACTACTACTACTACTATTACTATTACTACTATTACTACTACTACTGCTGCTATCACTACTACTACTACTACTACTACTACTACTACTACTACTACTACTAATAATAATAATCATAATAATAATGGTAATAATAATAATAATGATATTAATAACAATAACGGTAATAATAATAATAATAATAATAATAATAATAATAATAAATAATAATAATAATAATGCTGATATTGCTACAACAAAAACAGCAGCAACAGCAACAACAGCAACAACAACAGCGATAACCATTTCAGTATAAAAAGCAGGGGTAGCAAATTAAAATAAATAAATAAATAAATAAGACATCATTGATTTCATTTTTTAGTACAATTATTATCAAAGAAAACAAACAGCGCACGCGGCAATTAGTTCGTTGTAACATCGTATTCTCTTTATTCGGACACTTCAAGTTTATTTATTTTTTTCTCCCATCGCGAATCAGAGAGAATATATGCAAAGCGTGCGTAATGGCGCCGCTTAATCAGGTCGCTCATTTGCATATTATTTCCAGGTGCTGTACAGGTGAACGGGAGGGGAACTGGTGCTCTCTCTCTCTCTCTCTCTCTCTCTCTCTCTCTCTGTCTTTCTATCTATCTATATCCATCTTTATATTTATCTATCTATCTAACAATCTGTCAGTTTATCTCCTTCTCTATCTATCTGTCTCCTTTGCTGCATTGTATTTTATTCTCTCACCACACTATCCTCTTTTTTTTTTCCCTCCTTTTTTTCAGTCACCAAATTCTCACGTCTCATTTGCCACTCTCTCGCCTTTCATCTTTCTGTCCAACTCACGCTTTTTACTTCCCAGGTCTTGTTTGATGCGTCTTTTTTTTTCTCTCGTCTTTCGTGTGTCTTTCTTTACCTTCCCTCTTAATACCCTTTCTGTTTACCTTTGCACTCATCTTCTCCCGTCTAAGAGCTTTTAGTTGGATTCTCTTTGCTGCGACATTTTCTTCTGCTTTCTTCTCTCATTTTTCTCTTTCCTCCTTTTCCTCCTATGTCCCTTTTTCTATATTATGAGTGTCTTTCTTTTGCTTTTACGTATCTTGTCCCTCCAAAAACCCTTCATTTGCTTTCTCTTTGCAATGTTCTTCCATCTCCTTTCTTCCCTCACTTCTCCCCTATCTCCTCCTCTTCCTCATTTCTATTTCTTTTTTCTTCTCGTGTCCTTTTTGGTTCCTATATATCTTGTCCCTTCTAAAACCTTTTATTTGATTTCTCTTTGCAATATTCTACTCCTTGCTTTTTTCCTCTCACTCCCTTCCCTATTCTTTCTTCTTCTTAAGCTTCTTATTTTATTCTATCTAGTGTATCTTCTTTTCTCCTTCTACTTATCTTGTCCCTCCTAAGACCTTTAATTTCTTTTTCTTTTATAACATACTTCGTCTTGCTTCCCTTCTCTTCTTTTTACTCCACCTTCTCCTCCTCAAGTTTACTTCTCTATTCTCTCTCGTGTGTACTTTGTTTCCTTTTACTTAACTTGTCCTTCCTAATAACTTTATCTTATGTTCATTTTGCAGTATTCTTTCATTTGCCTCTCTCACTTTTCTCTCCCCATTTTCTTCCCCCGCAAATCCCTTTCTCTATCATATCCATTGTGTCCTTGTTCTCCTTTCCCCCATTCTCTAATTTCTTCTCTTCCTTTGCATATCTCTTCACTTCTTCCCTCTTACCTTTCCTCCTCCTCTTCAAGCTCTCATCTCTTTTCCTCAATGTGTTCTTTACTTCTTCTCACCCCACCACTCTTGTCTCTTCGTCCTCCTTCTCTTCAGGCCCTTCTATTCGTTTTCTTCGTCGTGTTTTATTCTTCCTCTCTCGCCCCTCCTCTTCTATTCTTGCCTCTCATCCCTTTCCTTCACCCTCCTTCCTCTCTCTTCCCTCGCACGACAGCGATTCTGCATTCCTGACCCAGTGTTTGTCGCTGTTATTTTTTTGTTTGTGTATTTGTTTGTTTGTCTGGCGGGGGAGATGGGGGGGTAATGGGGTGGAACGGAATCAAAACAAAGACATCACTAGATTCAGAAATACTACCAATGGTTCTGCTGTTACTACTACTACTACTACTACTACTACTACTACTACAACAACGACTTTTATTCCGTTATGGCCTATAGCGGGGAAGTGTTTATTGGGGCACCATCTATTTTTGGTTTATGTTGCCCCTCCTTTTTTTTAACAACTTGGAGAGTTCTTCTAGGGTCCGGGTTGATAAGTGGTAGTCAAGATAGCATGGGGGTTTTCTTAAGCTACTCGAGGGTGACCAAAAAATCCAAAGTTTTAGCTGTGGATTCGAACCCGAGACGGGGCTCGCACGCTAACCACTCAGCCACCGTCTCCCCAATTATTACTACTACTACTGCTACTACTACTACAACTACCACTATTACGTGGTTGCTCCCACCATTCCCTACCACCGCCACCACCACCACACCCTCACCATAACCAACTTCCAAATAACAACAATAAACAACGAAAACATCAAACAATAATATCAGCCAACATTTATTAACGTCTTAAAAATTCTATCTGACCATAAAAGCCCTTCTCTCTCTCTCTCTCTCTCTCTCTCTCTCTCTCTCATCTTCTCACCTGCCCCCCTCCCCTACTTCCCCTCCATCTCATTACCTCTGATACCCATGTGTTGGAATAATGAAGGGAGGGAGGCAGGGAGAGACAGGAAGGAAGGGAGGGAAGGCAAGGGGTGGAGAGAAGAAGGGGAAAGTGTGTGTTGTGTCATCAGGTGCCTCTATTTTATGTCTTTGTGAACGCTAAATAATGAGGTGAAGTAATAACAGTAATAAGGATGATGATGACATGAATAATAATAACAACGGAAGTGATATTAGTAAGCTTTTTAATACCCTTTGGGAGTGTGTATGTCTGTATAATTAAACCCCTCTGGTTCATCACGTGCTGGCCTACTGATCCCTAACAAGTACCCTCCCGGAGAGAGCTATGGACCTCGTTTAAACGATAAACAGGCACTGGTGTGTGTGTGAGTGAGTGAGCGAGCGAGCGAGCGAGAGAGAGAGAGAGAGAGAGAGAGAGAGAGAGAGAGAGAGAGAGAGAGAGAGAGAGAGAGAGAGAGAGAGAGAGAGAGAGAGAGAGAGACCTAATATCTTCATTTAAGAGATAGTGATTCTGATTAATACAGATTGGGATGTGTGTGAGCGCATGTGTGTGTGTGTGTGTGTGTGTGTGTGTGTGTGTGTGTGTGTGTGTGTGTGTGTGTGTGTGTGGCCTCGTTTCCTTGGGGTGATGCTAATTAATGGTGTGATTAGTCAATTAATTTTAATTGATTTCCCCAGAGCTCTTTTCTCTCCTGGCGTATGAATTTGATTCATGCCTGATTACGACGGCTGTTGCTGATGGCTCTGATTACGATGAGGATGACAGTAATAATGATGATAATGATGTAAATAATAATGATGGATATAGTAGTAATACATAACATGCATAATACCTTCTTGAATCACCGTTGTTTAGCATAACAGACACAACAGAACTCGTTCAAGGTGTTGGTGGTAACAATGCTGGTTGTTGTTGTTGGTGTTGTTGTTGTTGTTGCAGAAAGTTGTTGGCCATTCATTACGTACTGAACGCGATTGTTATTGTTTCCGATGTGTAACACTTTACTTTTGTCAATGTCACGTTACCTTGCTCTTTCTTTTCTGTCTTTTTCCCCTCATTTTATAGTTGCACCAATAAGCCTTTCACTCTTCACATACATTTTCTTCTCCCTCACTATTTCGGAAGGTAGTGAAGATACGCACAAGATGATAAAGGACAAACACAATATTGCCCTTACTTTTCTACTCAAATACCTTCATATCTAACATTAACCTGGTAGCTGCGGGGATCAGGTTTCTTAAAGGCCCCTCTAAGCGAGAAAAATGAGAAAAAAATCATCACTCACGCAAACCATTTCATAATATATACCAATGCATTTGTGATCAGTTTATGCATCATCTATTTTTGGGGGGTTATATCATGGCAAAAATGTGGCCTGTCGCTGGTACACGGTAAAGCCACAAATTTGGCCCGTCGCTGCTACCGGGTTAATGATGAGCGACCTTAATCTTCCCTTCTCAGTAGAAAACCTCCTTATAGTCGACAGCCTCATAGTCCCTGAAAGTCTTAAATTCTTTGTTCTTTTCTTATATAATTAACCTCTTTTTTATGCTCCTTAATTGTTGTCCCCAAAACACATATCTTTTTTCGTTAAGACCACCTCATTAATATATTATTGTATTCATATGTCTGTCAGTCACGAGGTTCGGAAAGTAAATAAAAAGAAAGAAAGCAAACGAAAAAGCTCAATTAAGAAAGCAATCAAGTCTTGCCAACACGATATTTCTTTCGACTATTTTTCTTTTCGTCGCTCTATTTTTACGATGATTTTCTCGTCCCTAGCCCCCTTCTTTCTCCCCCCTTCCCCCCCCCTCTCTCTCTCTCTCTCTCTCTCTCTCTCTCTCTCTCTCTGCATATTTTAAAAGTTATCCCTCAGTCACTGCCACAACACGCAACGCCCACAACAAAAAAGCAACACACACACACACACACACACACACACACACACACACACACACACATGCACGCACCCACACACGCAACACTCCCTGGGCTACAATTCAACCATTGAGCCTTCATATTTTTTTTATGCATGTTGTGTGGGAGAGAGGGACGGAATTGGAGAGGGAGGAGGAGGAGGAGAGAGAGAGTCACAACTATTTTTTTCAACCTGGGTATAATTTACGTTGTTAACCTCTGCGGCAAACTGAGGTGAGGGGGGTGGAGAAGGAGGGGGGCGCGATGGGGTGCGGATTGTGGGTGGGGGAATAGAGTGTGGGTTGAATAGTAAAGGGTGAAGGTGAAGTGAGTGGGCGTGAGTGGGTGGGCGTCAGGATTACATGGGTTTAGTGGGTGTGTGGATTGAGGAGGGGGAAGGAGGGGGTATAGGGTGGAGCAGGAAGGGGCAGGTACGGTAGGTGAAAGGAGGAGGAGAAGAAGTAGGAGGGACGATAGGGAAGATGAAGCGAGTTAAGTGATAGATCAGGGGAAGCATGGGGAAGGGAAGGAAGGAGAAATTATTTAGTAGGTGTACGGTACGGTAAGGTGAATGTGGTTGGGAAGGGGAAGTGGTCTTGTGAATAGGAAAGGGAAGGAGAGTGGTACGTGGGTGGTGGGATATGATGGTTGAATTTGAGTGGCGAGGCAGTGTAAGAGTGAGGATTAGGTGGGCTTGTGTGGGAGGCAGAGGGAAGGAAGGGAAAAGCGAGGACATGTGGCTGATAGGGATGTGATGGGAAGATAAGGACTTGGGTCAGGCTAGGCGCGTGTAGGAAGGTGAATAGAAGGGAGAGGAGGGACGGGACTTGCGGCTGATGGTGGTTTGTGAGAAGGCAAAGGAAATGATGGAAAGATAAAAGCTTGAAGGTAGGGCAGGCGAGGAGAGTGAAGGGAGGGGAAGGATGGGACTTGAGGGGAAGGGAAGCGAGGTGAAGGGTTGAATTTGGGCTGGTGCAGTGTTAGGGGGAAGCGAAGGGAAGGAAGGGGAGAGTCATTACTTTGCGGGGGGGTGGAGGTGAGGGGAAGGGTGCGAGTTTGAGGTCGGGAACGATGTGGGGGATCTGAGGGGAAGCCGGGTGAAGGGTTGCACTTTGGGGTTCGCGCAGTGTTTGTGGGAAAGTGAAGGGAAGGAAGGGGAGAGTCATTACTTTGCGTGAGGGGGAGTTGAGGGGAAGTGTACGAGGGGGGGGGGAGGTGAGGGGAAGGGTACACGTTTGAGGCTGGGGGCGTGTGTGGGGAGGGGAGGGGAGGGGAAGTAAGTGAAGGGTTGAACTTGGGGCTGGCGCAGTGTTTGGGGGAAGCGAAGGGAAGGGAGGGAAATGTCATAACTTGGGGTGTGTGTGTGTGTGTGTGGGCGGGGGGTTGAGGGGAAGGGTACGAATTTCGGACAGCAGTGTGGGGAGGGGAGGGGAAGTAAGTGAAAGGTTGAACTTGGGGCTGGTGCAGTGTTTGGGGGAAGCGAAGGGAAGGGAGGGAAATGTCATAACTTGGGGTGTGTGTGGAAGGGAGGGGAAGGTAGTGGCCGCTTTATTGACATGACGGGGAGAGCTTAAAACGAACACTGACCTGACCTCAAAAGACCTGGAATGACTTAATGAGCGTGATTCAGCGCTTGTACGCCCTCTGCCCCCTTCATGACCTCTGAGCCAACAGCAGAATTAATAAAATAACAAAATGACCTGGCGTGAGTGACCTAATGGGATGGTGACCTTCAAAGGGGAGCCAGTAACCTCTTGTGAAGCGATGACCTAAAATTCGTTATATTCTCCCGTCATGGAACCAAGAACTGCTTAATCTACTTGTGGTACTTTATATTAATTTTAACTAGATGGATATGCTTACACATTTCCACTCAAGTTGCCTAAAGTATATTCTAAACACATAGATAGGCGTACAGCTTTTACCATCCCTTTCAGTGTATGTTATGACTCTCGGTCGTGAAGAGATTGCATGCTATACTGATTGTTTTTATATGTAAGATAAGGAAGGCTGTGGATTAGTGCATGAGTGGCAAGAGAAGGAGGTTGAGTGGCAGATTAGGTGGTTGAGTGGCAGAAAAGGTTGCTGCGTAAAAAGAAGTAAAGGGAAGACATTGAACACATAAATGCATGAAGACTTGTAATAGAGAGTAGGTGTAGGAAGACTAACAAGGGTTGGTTGAATGCATTTGTGAGAAAACTTAAAAAAGGAGAGAAAAGATAATAAAAGTATGGAAGAGGGCGTCTCAAAAACAAAATAAAGGTGTTATATACAGTACAAAAGTAGGGATAATGAATGGAGATAACATGCATGAAAAAATATTGAGATTAAAATTGTGATGAAATTTCAGATGAGTTGAAAATAGGCGTGTCAACAGCAAGGCGTGTGAGGGTGACAGGTGATATGAAGGGTTAAAAAGAGGCGAGGGAATGTGGTAGAGGAAGGGAAGACTGAAAAAAAATATGAGAAAAAGGGAAATAGCTGAAGAATAGAGGGTAAGTAGAGAGAGAGAGAGAGAGAGAGAGAGAGAGAGAGAGAGAGAGAGAGAGAGAGAGAGAGAGAGAGAGAGAGAGAGAGAGAGAGAGAAGAAACAAAGAAAAAGAGAGAGAAAGAGAAAGAGAGAGCCAAGCCAAGCCAAGCCAAGCCAAGACCAAGCCCAAGACGAGACCAAGCCAAGCCAACACTGCCCTAATTTCCCTTCTCCCTTCTCCTTGTCCCCCCCCTCCCCCCCCCCCCCCCAATCCTAAGCTTTTAGTTGATGGGTAAACTCAGGTGACCTTGATCGCTTGGGCGCTTCAACGACAGGTAACGAGAACTAATTAGCGCAGGTGAGAGCAACTTTACGGCCTGACAGGTTATCTATCGGCGGGGGAGTGGGGGAGGGGAGGGGGGAGGGGGGGTACGAGGTCAGGAGGTCACGTGAGGTCAGGTTATCACGACGTGGAGGAGATGCACCTGCAGAGTAATTAGTGTGTGTGTGTGTGTGTGTGTGTGTGTGTGTGTGTGTGTGTGTGTGTGTGTGTGTGTGTGTGTGTGTGTTGTTTTTGGCCACTCCGAGAAATGAGGTTTGTTTTATATTGTCGTGAGGAGGAGAGAAAAGAGATAAAAAAATAAGAGAAGAGGAAGTGGAAAATGAGAGAGATAAAAGAAAGAAGAGAAGGAGAAGGCGGAGTAGGAGGTGGAGGAAAGGAAAGAGGAAAAAAAAGAGGCGAAGAAGGACAAGGAAAAATAAGAGGAGGATAAAACAGTTAAAGAAGAGAGAGAGAGAGAAAAAACATGTCCAAGAACAACAACACAGTCAACAACAACAAAAACAAGAGGAGGAGGGGAGGAGAAGGAGGAGGAGGAGGAGGAGGAGGAGGAGGAGGAGAAAGAAGATGAAGATAATAATGGTGATGATGATGAAGAAAAGAAGAAGAAGAAAAAAGAAAAAGAAAAGGAAAAGGAAAAAGAAACAGAAAAAGAAACAGAAAAAGAAAAAGAAAATGAAGAAGAAGAAGAAGAAGAGGAAGAAGAAGAAGAAAAATAATAATAAGAAAAAAATGAAAAAGAACAGAAAGGAGGAGAAAGAGACCCAGGAGGAGGAGGAGGAGGAGGAGGAGGAGGAGGAGGAGGACAGCGAAAACCAGTAGGAAGCAGTAGGAGATGCAACCAGAGGAGGTAGAGAAAAAAAAGAATGGAAGTGAAGGACGCTGGAAGGAGAGAAGAGGAAAGAGGAGAAGGCTGCAAAGAGACAGGTGACTAGATACCTCCGAGTGAGAGGAAAAGAAGAGGGGAAGGAGTGTCGTCCCCTTGTTGTCTGAGGGCCTTGTCTTTGTTTATGTGAGGGCGAGGGAGAGGAGGGGAGGGGACGGCCGGGAGGGAGAGGAAAAGGGAGAGAGATAACCTTGGAACGATTTAAAAGGGAGGAGAGGCAAGTTGTAGGAAAAATGACTAGGAGAACGGAGGAGGAAAGAAGGGAGAGGAGGGAGGAATAAAAGAAAGAGAGAAGGAAAGAGTGACGGGAGAGGCGAAGGGGGAAAGAGAGGGAGAAAGAGAGGAAGGCAAATATAGCAACAGAGTGGATGGATGGGATTTGAAATGAAAGGAATAAAAACTAGTATTGTATGTACGTATATCACACACACACACACACACACACACACACACACACACACACACACGCCAGCAAAAAAGTAGTATAAGCCGGTCGCCTCCCATGAAAGCAATACATACATCCATTCAAAAGAAGCTGAATGAATATGGAACGCTCGCTGCTCTTTGCTCTCCGGCGCGCGCCACTTCACGACTCCTTCCCCTCCGAGCCTTTGATGACCATAAAGACCCTCCTCGCCCGGGACGCCTGGCTGCTGTGACATATTGGTTGGTGGGTGTAGCTTCTTCAGCCCTCCCTAGGCACCCTCTCATCGATCAGCTCACCGGAGAGGAAGGACCCTGTATGAAGTGGCCTCCCCCTCCACCCACCCCCCTACACACACACGCACACGCACACACACGCACATACACGGCCTAAAATCGCCTCCGAGCTGGCTACTTTGTGTCAATCAGCCTAACGAAACACCAAACTGCATTCGTTTTTCACCCATCTAAGTCCTTCTGCAGGAAATATTAATGAATTGGCTTTGGGGTAGATATAAATTTCTGTTCACCTGTCCTTCATAATATGGGCATTTTTGTTAGTGGGCCATTTTGTTGTCTTTTTGTTTTTCCCTTGATCTCTTTCCTCTATTGTGAAAAAAGGTGCACGATAAACTGAATGATTAGGGTAGCATGGGATTGTGTCATGGACATTGGGGTGGTAAGGATTAGTGCTAACCTACGTAACATCTATATCAACACTATCTCTGGTATGGAAAACATGTTAAGGGTGTGTTTTGTTTCACCTGTTCTGCCTCCGTCTCGCTAACTAAAAATAAAGACTGGCAGGGCTAACCAAACAACCACACTGGACACGGTCTGTAGGTCAGGGAACGTATGTAGTGGGCGTGTGTTTGTCCTTTTGCCTGTTTCGTCTCTTCCCTGTTACCTGGAAAGAAAAGGACACCGCCGGCCAAACCAGACAGCCGGGCTTGTACCTGTCGGGGCGGACGCGGACCTTCGTGGGAGGGGAGAGTTGCAGACGGCGTGTTCTCTTACCTGACTGTGGGTTTTTCATTTTAATCCGAAGAATAGATAAACCGCCAGGCAATTCAGATGAGTAGGCGAGTAATATTACATGCTAATCTGACAAATACCCTAATATAGTTCTCATGTTACGAAAGGCATTCATCAGACGTGCTTAACCCTTTGACTGCGAATTTCCTATAAGAAGACATCATCAAGCTACAGGAGTGGAGCAAAAAGTGGCTGTTGTAATTCAATGAAGAAAAATGTAAAGTCCTGCTCCTTGGGAGGGGAAATCCAGCATACATGGGAAGCACTCACACATGGGAAACACTCCACTATCCACCACAGAGGCAGAGAAAGACCCGGGAGCATAATGTTACCAGGCAATAAGTGAAGGCGAAATCCGTGCCAATCGCAGCGGACGGGTTAAACACATTTCTGGCCTATTTCATATTTAGTTTAATAGCCAACGCCCATATGCCAACAGGAAGAAAAAATAAAAGGAAAACACATGTGAAAGTTTTGCATAAATGGAGAACACTTAACCAGATGAACAGGAGATTAGTGAAAATAGTTCTCATTCAACAATATATCTGCGACATAGGACATTTTTTTACATCTAATATTTTTCCCTGAAGCATATTTTCTTTAGTCAGAAGGGCCATTATATGTAAATGAGAGAGAGAGAGAGAGAGAGAGAGAGAGAGAGAGAGAGAGAGAGAGAGAGAGAGAGAGAGAGAGAGAGAAATAAAAGACTAGTGCAATAGCTAGATACACGGAAAATCACTCTCTGCCTGACCCATCCCTCACACTTTTCCTCCTCACACACCCTTCCTCACGCTCCTCCTGTATTCCGCTCCTCCGCTCTCCCCTTCTCCTTCCTCTTTATTAGCCTCTCCTCCTCCTCTTCCTCCCTCCTCCTATCCTCTCTTTCCGCACACACTCTTCCTCCGCTTCTCTCCTTCTTCCTGTTTATTAGCCCTCCCAACACGTTCCCTTCCTTTCTCCTCGTCTTCCTTCCTCTTCCTCTTCCTTCTCTTCTTTCTCCGCCTCTCCGCTATTGGCTAGTAATTTCTCTCCCCAGAATCGCCAACAAAACGCTTAGCCCGTCCAGGGTTCGAACCTGCTTGGAATGTGTCCTTTGATGTGGGTGGAGAGAGAGAGAGAGAGAGAGTTTGTCTTTGCCTCTTTGCTTGCATTCTCTCTCTCTCTCACACACACACACACACACACACACACACACACACACACCCACACACACACACACACACACACACACACACACACACACACACACACACACACACACACGCGCGCACAACCCTCCCCACACACATAAACAACCTCCCCACTCCTTACCTTCTACACACACACACACACACACACACACACACACACACACACACACACACACACACACCATCTTTTTCCTGCACCAACGAAGAAGACCTGAGAGCTGCGAACACTGCTTGGAACTGCGGGAATACAGAGTGAGAAGGCGTGTCGGGAAGCGGGGAGGAGCCTGTCTGTCTGTCTGTCGGGAGGGAGGGAGGGAGGGCGAGGCAGCGATGAAGGAGGGAGGCTGAAGGCTAGGCAGGAGAACAGACTGGCAAGAGGAGAAAGTTTGGTGTGTGTGTGCGTGTGTGTGTGTGTGTGAGTATTGAGTGACAGGGAGTGAGGTGAGGGAATGATAGTGGTGATGGTGGTGAGGAAGATGGTGGTTGTGGTGGTGGTAATAGTGATGGTGGTTATATTGGTGATGGTTGTGGTGGTAGTAGTGATGGTGGTATGTTGTTTTTGGTGGTAATGGTTGTGGTGGTGGTGGTAATTTTGAAGGTGATTGTTGTGGTATTAATTGGTATTCTTCTTCTTCTCTAGTTTTTTTTCTTCTACTTCTTTAACTTTTTTTTCTTCCTATACTTTTTTTATTTTCTTCTCCCTTTTCGTCTTTTTTCCTTTCTTCTCTTCCTCATTTTCTCCTCCGCCACCTCCTCTTCCTCTTCCTTCTCCTTCTTCGCCTCCTCCACAGCTTAGGTCAACAGTAGCGTAAGTTAAGGGTAGTAATTTCCTATTATTTCTCTCTTTACTGTAAAATTTCCATGTCCCTTTCTTCCTTAAAGGCACATGGTGTTCTCTTCTAACTATTTCCTGCCGGCACGTTGCCTGAGGGAGAGGTGGGTGGGGAGGAGCCTTCATCTATTCTATCCTGTCCTACCACACGTAGATTACTAGTAGTAGCGGTAGTAAACAGACACCCTCGCCATGGACCGACAAGTCTTCTGGTGTCTGTTCTTCCTATGTATTTCTATGTATTCCTCCTCCTCCTCCTCTTCCTCCTCTTACTCCTCGGTAGTTTCTCTCAGGCTCCTTTAAACTTTTGACGTGTATGTAACATTTTTCTCTCCTTTATCCTTTTTCTCTGCCTAGTTCTCAGTTTTGCTCCTCCATTTACTCCTTTTCTTCTTTCCTCCCCTCTCCCTTTTGCTCTTTTTTTCACCTAAATTTTTTTTCTCGATATTTTTGTTCTCCATTTCTGATTTATTTATTTTTTATTTGTTTTTCCAGTGATTCAGTTGCTTTACTACTATTGCACGTTTTTTTTTTTCCTTTCTCTCATGCTTTCTTTCTTTTTTATATCTTTTTTTTTCTTTCTTTGTCTTTTTTTCTCTTTCATTCTTTTATTTTCTTCTTTCTTCTCTCTCTCTCTCTCTCCTCTTTTTTTTCTTTTATTCCTTTCCTTTCCTCTTATTCCTTCCCCTTGTCTATTCCCCCTTTCAATCTCTCTGTTCTTCATCCTCTCCTCCCATTCTCTTAACGCCTTCTCTGTTTCTTTTTCCTCCCCTTTCACTTCCCTCCCTTTCTTTCTCTCTGTTATCCTCTCTTCTTTTTCCTGCTGCTTCCTTGTTCTTTCTTCTCCCTTCTTCTTACAGTTCCCCTTCAGTTTCGGTTTCTCTTCTTCTTTTACCTCCTTCCTTTTTTCCTGCTTCCCAATCCTTCATATAAACTTTTTCCATCCTTTTACCTCTCCCTTGATTTGTTTTCTCTTTTCTTTCCTCTCTCTCCTTTCTGTTTCAGTTCCTTTCCTTCTCTTTCTTTATTCTAATCCACCCGCCTTTTTCACTATTCTCCATTCTCTTCCATCTTTCTTCCTTCCGTGACCTCTTTCTCATATTTCTCTCCCTTTCAATCTTACACTTCACTCTTTTCTTTCCTTTCCACCCTTTTTATTCCTTTTCTTCTCCCTATACTTTCGGGTTCTTTGTTCTCCCTTATTACCCTTTTCCCCCCCTTCCTCAAACCTCCAGTCTTTTCCTCCTCTTCTCATCCGCTGTACTTTCATCCTTTCCCCCCTCTTCAGCCACTCTCCCATTCTCATCTCTTTTTCTCTTCTTTTTCTTTATCTTCTTTTCTTTCCTCTTGTTTCAATGTCTTTTTGTACTCCTTCTCTTCCCTATTTGCTTTCCTAGTTTTTCTTTTCACCCCCCTTTTCTCTCCCTCCTCACCTTTTTTCCCAACTTTCTTTTCCCTCCTCCTTATTTTCCTTGATTTTTACCCCTCCCCGCCTCCTCCTCAGCCACTCTCCTATACTCATCACTCTTTGCTGTAATATGTCACGGGTATTGCAGTTCCATATATCAAAATTACAAAGGGAGGGAGGCCGGGAGGGGGAGACGAGAGGAAAAAGAATGAACAGGGGAGAAGAGGGGAGGAAAGAGAAAAGTGACAGAGACTAGGGGAGGAAATAGAGGGAGAATTTGATATTTCTTCAGTGACTGGCCGAGCAAACGCAAGGGATATGTAGGCAGAAGAGGAAGGTGGAGAACGCTGGTGGTGGAACGCGAAGGTGGAGGAAGGAAGCTGAAGGACGTGGAGGTAAAGGACAGAGATGGAACACACACACACACACACACACACACACACACACACACACTTTGACGGTTCACTCCCTTCCTCGTTACAGACAGACAACAGAAGTGTGTGTGTCACCGTTGCCGCGTCACGTGTCAACATGCCTCAGAGAATATCGGTACCTCGTCGTCTGTCCTCAAGTGTGCCACAGTGTACATTATTTGCGTATATTTTTTGTTTGGTCAAAATTTTACTGAACTTGATTATAGTAGTTTATTTATTTATTTATTTATTTATTTATTTATTTATTTTTTACGTCGTGGCCTATTGCGCCGGTAGGCTTCTTCCCGGTGGATCCTGATGGTCGCCCCAAGGCTTCTTCCCGGTGGGGCCTGATGGTCGGCCCAGTCCGTTCTGGCGCAGGCGAGTGTTTATAGTGGCGCCATCTTGCATTGGCTCATGCTGCCCCCCCGGAGCTCATCTTGAATCCTAGAATCTAGAGTCCGGGTTGATAGGTGGTCTTCTGGACAGCATGTGGGTAGTTTTAAGCCACTTGGCGACGGCTGGAAAATCCCAGCTTGGTGGCACCGGGCGGGGACAGAACTCGCGTCGTCCTGAACGCGGTGCCGTCACGCTATACACTCAGCCACCGCCTCCCCACTATTAAACACAGTAATTAAACAAAGAAAAAATTATTTAAACTCAATAAGTAACCTTCCGCCACTTGCGAAATGGATGGTGAAAAAACATATTTTGTCGTCACACCGGCGCCCTTAATTATGCCCTCGCCCCGAAGCTTTGCATTAATGGAACAAATTTGTGAATCCGCTTAATTTGATTCCCGGGTTGTCATAAGTGTTCTCGAAAATAATTAGAATTTTTATTCCTGTCACGCACCAAAGTTTCCCAGCAGCCGCTCGCCGTGTTGGTGCGCCGCCGCCGACACTTGACCCGGCTTCCCGCCACGCCTTGTTTGCCTCCTCAACTCTATCTGCCGAGTCGTGATGTGTTAAGCCCCGTTCACACTGTGCCGACTCTGGGCCACGACAACCCAGCGACTTTTCCATTTGACAAGTTGGTTTTTTATTGACTGTCTGGGACATTCGGCCAACTAGTTGCCAGCATGCCGTGCTAACCCTAACGACTCCAGACTCCCGTCACAACGTCGGCGCAGCATTCGGCACCAGTTTCAAGCCCTCTTTCAAGACATGCCCGACCCTTTCACATCAACACCCAAGACCTCGTGTACCCTAGAGTCGTGGCTTTAGAAGCATAAGCAAAAGGAAGGGAAAGGAATGTTTAAAAATCTACACGAAATGAGTGAGACTGAGGCAGAGCGAGGGATGGGCACGAGGAACCAGTACTGGGCGAGGGTGACGCAGGCGAACAAGACAGTCAAAGGCATGATTAGTTTAGTTGGTTGGGTGATAAATTAATTCGCCGTTCATGATACCCACCAACACATATATTACGTTAACGGTCTAGTAAAGAACATGAAAACTACACTGCTGAATGATGTGAGGCTTCCACACCCCGGGTTAAGCGTCGTAGGGTGGGCAGCGGCGTCCCCCACCAGCCTATGCCCCTACTAAATGATTGTTTCAGTTACTACAACACACACACACACACACACACACACACACACACACACACACACACACACACAAATAAACAAATAAATGTATATTCACTTCATACACGCTGCCACTCCCTAACATTTTCTCGTTCTCACCTTACTCTGTAGTGTTGCTTCCTCTGGTATCGTGTGGTACATTCTTGGTTACCGACACCGCTGCCTGCCTGCCTTCCCGCACCCCGCCGCCCAGCTTTGTAATACCCGCTCTCATCTCTAGGCTGTCCTATTACTAATGCAAATATTAAGCAGTATCTTCACTCCATCTTTCCTCTCGCAAGTAAGTTCTATGCATGTTCACGTTTTACTATTTATCATTGTCTTTCATCACAATGCTCTTCAAAAGGATAAAGTTAAAGCTGTCTCAGAAATCAATCCGGTATTAGTTGTTTTTGGACCTTGTACTTTCTTCCCTCGATACCATCCACTAGACTAGAGGGCTCAGGATCCCTTAGTTTGTATTGTTCGGCTTTAAAAGAATCACAAACGCGCCTATAGTCTTCCAAATATGTCGAGGCCGGTCTGGTATAGGCTCCCGCGGGTCCTTTCCTCCCCTCTGCTCTGCCACACAGTCCCAACACCTATCTCTTCCTCTCATATGTAAGGTGTAGGTAACATATGAGAGGAAAAAATAGGTGTTGGGACTGTGCGGCAGAGCATAGGGGAGAAATGGACCCGCGGGAGCCAACGCCAAAACGGACTCGACAATTTGGTTTTACTAGTAACTAACAGACTTTTGAAGCTGAGACAAGTTGGTGGTCCTATGGAGGGCGTGGGCCGGGCCACGTAAAGCTTCACTTTGAATGCCCTTAACAAACACTCCGGCAAAGTTCCTGTAGTGGCTGAAGCCTTGGTAACGAACAGCCCTTTGAGCGCTCGGCTCCACCTGGCGGGGCGGGGGGCCCAGCAAAGGATTCCCCTCCGCCCTCCTGCTGTGATGCTGATATTGGGTTATTTTTTGTGTGTGGAGCCATCAGTCTTAGTTTTCTGTGCATTTTATAGCACCCAAGTACACAAAGGTATTCGTTGAATTGACTTTCATATTTCATTGCATACCTTCTCAATTCACCTTATGTTAGATCTTGCTATTTAGTGTTTGTGAAATTTACCACGGCCTTATCACGAGCTGGTCTCGTCATCGCCAGGAAGCACCCTCCCTATTAGAGCAAGACTCATTGTAGTCGATCTCTGGGTACTGCCGGGACCTTCATTTACCGCGGCCTGATCACGAGGTGGACTCGTCATCGTCAGCAAGTACCTTCCCGACAAGAATAAGGTTCATTATAGTCGATCTCTGGTTACTGCCGGGACCTCACACACCACACACTGCATCACCCTTGCCCATGAGGCGACAGTAACCGCTCCTTGTCAGTGGAAAAATCCCGACCAGAGCGGGGCTCGAACCTTCGCCTTCCAGGCCGTGAAGCCTGGCACCACAGAGCTGTAACCGACTGAGCTATCGGAGAAGTGTGTGTGTGTGTGTGTGTGTGTGTGTGTGTGTGTGTGTGTGTGTGTGTGTTTATTCATTTAATTTTTAATATTAGTCTTTTATCAACTGGTACGTGTCGTCAATTGAATGCAGTGACTGCAAATGTATTTGCTTTGTTGTTATATTACTAT
>NC_066559.1:2027305-2047305 GCF_024679095.1 Eriocheir sinensis | reverse complement strand
TGTAAGAGGATGAGGAAGGAAAAGAGAGAAGTGAAAATGTTTGTGGAGAGGAAGGAGAAAGTGGGTATGGAGGATAAAAGGAAGAGGAGGGAGAGAAATGTAAAAAGAGAAGGGGGATGCTGTTAATGGATAAGAGGAGAATAGAGGGAAGGAAGGGAGGCGGAAAGAGGGGAGGAGATGAAGGGGGAGAGGTGTGTCTATAGAAATGTATAAGGACAGGTGAGACACATGTTACCTGCCTGGCTTAATTGATTTCTCTGTGTGTTGGTTATGAAGAGAAGGGTGAGAGGAAGGAAGGGGTAGGGGAGTGGTTGTAGCAAGGTAGTGTTGGGGATTAAAGTAGTGATGGACTTGATGGTGGTGGTGGTGGTGGTGGTGGTGATGATGATGATGTATGGGCTATGTTGTCTTCCCCTTCTTCTTTTTTTTCACTTAACAGCATTTTCTTTTTGTTGGTTTTATTTCATTCCATACAACTTTTATTAACTTTATTTTTCTTCCTTAAACAAATTATCCTTGTCACTCATACGCCCCTCTCTCTCTCTCTCTCTCTCTCTCTCTCTCTCTCTCTCTCTCTCTCTCTCTCTCTCTCTCTCTCTCTCTCTCTCTCTCTCTCTCTCTCTCTCTCTCTCTCTCTCTCTCTCTCTCTCTCTCTCTCTCTCTCTCTCTCTCTCTCTCTCTCTCTCTCTCTCTCTCTCTCTAAAACCCCGCCCACACACCGCCCTCCTCCCTCACCGCCCCCACACTGAGACACGTGAAGGTTCCTTACCGTGGGCATCATGGGCATGGGCATCGGGGGCCCGGGCGTGGGAGGGGTCGCCACCCACCACCAGCAGCAGCAGCAGGGACACGTAGGGCAGCGCGGCGCTCACCCTCACCATCTGGAGGAGAAGAGAAAGGACATGAAACTAACACTCGAGACTACATCAGAGTTTATAACATTATACATTCCGTTGTGGTGAGCCTGGTCCCGCACTTGTCATGGCCTCGTAGGGGTGTGTGAATCTGTTTAAGGGTGCGGTTTTTTTTTTATAGTGTTTGTGAACCTAACCTAACCTAACCTAACCTAAGTATACGAGTGTGTGTCAGTGTATGCAAATCTCTCTGCAATTGATACTTTACTTGTGTTTGGCAATATATGAAGCTGTGTGCGAATGTGTAGGCTGTGAGTAGTGCACGGTGGATGTATTGAGATGAATTTACGAGATTGCTGCTGTCGTATGAAGCTGTGTAGCCTTCTAGTTGCGTGCCAGTCTGCTTACAGATGTGTTCCTTTCTCTAGAATTGTAATGAACGGCTTGTGACGGTATACGGTAAACATTGTACACTGGTGCGACTTCAATAGAGAGTTTGATACTTTTTGTGACTGCACCGCTGTACTATTAACCGAGAATATGTCTGTGGTTGTATTCTTTTTTGTGTGTGTTTGTGATCAAGTTTGCTCGCGCTGTCCTATCTCTATCATCACCGCTGCTCTTAACCGCGGTCGCTGAGCTTAGACTGACAAAATTTGGCAGCTAGTTGCGATAGAACTCGAAGCCTAGTGTTCGGGATCATCACCACTGCGTTCCGATCTCTTGGCCACTGTGTATGTATCTATGAGTGTGGCCGAGTGTGCGTATACCCCTAAAATGGATAAAGTTTGAGCGGGTTGATCGCTATATCTTTCCAGGAATAGGGGTCGAGACAGAAAGGAAAATGCGTGGGTTGGACAAAAGGTCAAGAAGTGTATGGGCGCGTCGGGTGTATTCTGAGAAGTGTCTGCGTAGGAGGAACACAAACTAGATTGAGAATAAATATGTGATGTGTTTCGTATTCAGTATTGGAGAGAGTATCAAGAAGGAAAAGATTATTGGACTCAGGAGTAGTGTTTGTCCGCGCCCTCCACATGTGATGGGTCATTACAAAGGATGTGTCACGGCTTATTTGGAGGGCAGGAGGGGAAACAACTCTTCGAAGGTCAACAGGCTACATCACTCAGCAATCATGATTCCGTTACGTGAAGGGCCGCGTTGTGATGGAAAGGAAAGAAAAGATCGCTCAGTCAATACAACGTTATGGATCTGCTTTGTTTGGACTTGAGGGAATCGCCGTGACTCCAGCCATGACCAGGGGGCTTCGTGGTGCAGTGGTTAGCACACTCGGCTCACAACCGAGAGAGCCCGGGTTCGATTCCCGGGCGGAGTGGAAAAATTTGGGCGGCTTTTCCGATACCCTACGCCCCTGTCCACCCATCAGTGAATGGGTACCAGGTATTAATCGGGGGTTGTGTCCCGTCTCTTGGGATCTGTTCCCTTCTCCTATAATTGCTTCCCCCTCCTGTCTCTCTCCGGCATATGACCACAGATGTTGCGCCGACTAAAACAAACTTTCCAACTTTCCAGCCATGACTCCCGCCACTCACGGAGCTGTGGGATAGCCTGGAAATCGCCCACCTCCAGAACATCCATTAGCTCGATTATAATAATGATGAAGTAATAGGTTAGTTCAACAGTATCATATTTACTCAGTATCAGCAGAAGGCAGCGAGATACTCTCTCCGTATACCCCCGCGCCAAATCACACCGCTCTAATAACAGGAACAGCAGAGGCGATGTTATAAAATTTCTCAGATTTGAAATAACTCATGAGGGAATTAAATTATTGCGACAGCATCGGTGAATTATGAGGCGTCTTCTTCTCTAGATATCATTACTGAGAGCTATTATGGAGATAAAATTATCATAAATCCATCTGATAATTTGAGGACAACACGAGTGTGTGTGCCCGCGTCAGGCGAGGCCGCGCCGGGGACCTAGCTGATGACCCCCCCCCTACACACACACACACACAAACAAACAAACAAACAAACAAACAAACAAACACACACACACACACACACACACACACACACACACACACACACACACACACACACACACACACCACAGTTTGGAAAAGGATGAATTCACAGTTTGATAAAGAATGTCACAGAAACCGTTTTTACCAAGTTTAATTCCTGCAGTCGTGCGGTATTGTCTACAAAGCATCCTTGAGAAGCTAATACGACCAGGTAAGGTTTTGGAAAACTTTGATTTTAATTAACAGTTATAGGAAGTAGGGTTGCTCTCTCTCTCTCTCTCTCTCTCTCTCTCTCTCTCTCTCTCTCTCTCTCTCTCTCTCTCTCTCTCTCTCTCTCTCTCTCTCTCTCTCTCTCTCTCTCTCTCTGAGTTGTGTGTGTGTGTGTGTGTGTCAAGCACTCGATAATACTGTAATTAAACAACTAATATAATCTTCACGAAAGTGTGGAGAAAACAGACTTAAACTTTAGTTAACACAACACTGTACATGAATCATCTGTGCTGGACGTGTCCAATGACTCCAGTTACCGTTGCCAGTCCTGTTCTGAGCACGTTACCTCAGGCTTACCAGGGGAGCTCAGTGAGCCTCTCATTACCCACTCCAGCCAGAAACATCATTCAAAGATGAGCTCAGGACACTGTATAAGCCTCAATAGGCGTCACTTAAAACATCTTGCCTGTGCCACCAACGGGCTAAGGGACATTCACTAATAGCCCCCTAAATCTGATGTCGAAAGAGCAAGATTAACCTCAGCTTAAAAAAAAGCCTTAAAGGCTCCATTAAAAAAAAATCTCATTTACTAAAAATTCCTGAAAATTTCCAAATATTCCCGAAAATTCCCAAAATTCCCATGGAAAGTTTCCCAGACCAAAATTCCCCGGAAATTTACAATCCTAATAGGGAGTCAAAAGGCTCGGAGGCCGAGCAAGCACACGTGTTGTGGAAGAACAAAACTGTGATCAATTTCCGCCGACGGCTGAGTGCTTCTGGCCGACGTCTGGTGGTTGTCGTTCAGCCACGTGCGGTCCATCAATCTTAACTGTAATTCTGACTTGAGACGGGTAGAACACCGGAGGGCAGTATGTGAGAGGCAAGAGAAGGCGCCGCCATGAAAGCGTGAATAAATCACGGTCTGGCACCGGCCAAGGCCGACCACCAGCGCTGCTCTTGAGAGACTAACAAGGCATTGTTCACTGAGAGGGAAAAACAGACCTTGGGCTTCATTACTTCATGTAGTATACTGTTTTTCATTACTTCATGTAGTATACTGTATAAATAGGCGACTTGATTTTGCAAGAATGGTTGCTATGTCTACGTTGTTGCAATACTATACAACACTGGTTGCCAGCCAAGACCAACAGGCGTGAACAAAGGGCGCAAGAGTGAACATGACACTGGGACCAGTGCTGCACGCGGCATGCATGTTACGCCATAAAAGAGCGAATATTAAAGAAAAAGTTAAGTTGAATGAAAACAGAGCAAGTCAAGTTAATATTTAACAGGATTTCAATAGAGTTGAAAGAGATTTGTGTAGTTAAAGGAGAGAGAGAGAGAGAGAGAGAGAGAGAGAGTGTTAATGAGTTGTAGGATTCAATGGAGACTCGTAAAAGTGGAATAAAAGAGGGCCGTCAGGAAGACAACACATGAAATGGACTGTCGTGTTATAAAAAAGAAAAAAAAAAAAAAGAAAGAAAGGTCCCTCGATGAAACACTCGTAGGTGACCGTGTGTGGCCGCTGTTCCCAGGTGTGCTACGTGTATGAAACATATCGTCACCCTCATTAAATAATCGCCTAATTCATTTTTCAGCGATTTCCAGGTTTTTGTCTACATCAATTTTTCAACATGTGACGCCCATTTTTGTATAGTTGCCTTCGTCATTCAGGGTTTGAGTGTTCTAGAATTGGCCTTTTCATTTCTGCCTAAATCTTAGGCCAAATGAGATAATGACAGCTCTTTTCTGATTTCCTGTAAAGTAGAAAACAATGACTTAGGCGGTTTGCTTACGAAGGTGACGATATATAATCATTTTAACCCCACATGGAGCTGCATAATGTCTACGCATCTCATCATCTACGCGACTCAACCCAAGACTACGTACCCAGCCGCTTCACACGGGCGTAAAGGAGAGCCAGTGCAGCGGAAACCCTTGCTGGTGTTTGTGGAGTTTGTGGGCGTGTCTCCTTCCTTCGTCTTGAACGCCACCAAGAGGAGAGCTTCAACATACCTCTTTAACCTAAGGCGACCATCTCATTAGAATGCTTCCACTGTCATCATTGAAGGAGCAGCGCTATAGCTTGATTCTCTTTAATAATTTTCTGTTCTCGAGTTGCATGTCTTACTGTGCAAAAAATGTTCTCTGGAGGTACCGTGTTATAATGTACTAGGCAGAGGTTGTCCGTGGAAATTCAGTGTTCACTACGTCGTGGGTATGCAGGGAGTGTTCTGAGGGTAGCGCTTCTCCCTCATAAAGCTTGATGAGAATGTAATCTTTTTTAGATGTCATAACTTCACTCAAATTAAACACTTCGCTCATTCCTCCTGCCTAAATTGCCGTCTCTCTCTCTCTCTCTCTCTCTCTCTCTCTCTCTCTCTCTCTCTCTCTCTCTCTCTCTCTCTCGACGAGTGAGTGAAAACAATTATGTTAGGCAACAACACAGTTCTTTTCTGTGCAAGCAATAAAACTCATTTTTAAGTGTAGCGGCACCTAATTCCCAATGTTTCTGTATTTGCTAATTTAATCTCTGCTGCAAGCTCTCGCTCGTTACCGTGACAGAAAACGTCGGCCGCGCAGCACCTGGCGGCCAAGCGACAGGTACAGTGTAGCCCCAACTTTTGTTTAATTCTGTCGTGGCCAACTGAACAAAGCCGTCGCCCTCGGCTTGGTTGCTCTGCCTCAATATTCCTCAGTGTTGCGTTTCAAAATTCATAACGCGGAGGCTCGACATCACTGTCCGTGGTGTACGTGCACGACTTTACGTTACACTATGCACGTCCTCCCCTTGCTACACAGCCTCTCCTTGGTCTACCTTACTACATAGCCTGCACCCGACTCTGTTCCCCTAAACTTCCTCCATCCACAACTTCCTGAACCCAACCGACGCAGAGTCCTTGATCGCCAGTGTCGCTGAACCTGTAAACTCCCGCCGTCCTTTACCCTTCAACCTACCGCCGAGACTGAGTTCTCGAACCCCAGACGATGTCACTCCCTTGACAGGCCGGCTTCCTCACTGACACTTTACCTTTGAAACTTCGACCGCCTCCAAACTCTTGTCCTCCTCCTTCATCCAGAGCACGCAGGGAAGTCCCCGGCGCGCCCGTCCCTGCCAAGACTTTGCCGCCCTTAACTCTGCCGGTGGTAGCGGGAAACATTCAGCTACTCCATTTCCCGTGTGTTTTGTCGCGAAGTTTTCCATTCCTTGGGCTCGAATATCGCTCGAGTTGGGTCAGCCGCACGGGAACACGAGAGTAATGAAAAGTCGAGCGTCTGTGTGTGAAAGTCAAGTGTCTGTGTATATAAAAGAACCCCCTAACTGTGGGCCTAACAGCTTCCTTAACGTGAAATTTGACCATGAAAGATATAAAAAGCATAAAAAGAGAGAAGCAAGAGGATGTACCGTTATGAATGAGCTTGAAATCACCGTCAAAATAATTTCATCAACTCTCAACCTGCAGTGTGAAATATAACCTATAAAAGAGGAAACAGAAAGAAGGAGCTGTCTTCGGGTAGGGTCTTATTCCTAAAAATCTCGGGGCCCAAGCACACATATTTGACAAGGTTTTTGCAGTTGTGAGCATTCCCAGGGGCAGTTTTATGATCCTGGTTGTTTGGCCCTTTTTCTGCACCACTAACCTAATAAAAAAATCATTCACTATAACCCGATTAATCTCCTTTTTGGCCTTGGGAAATAGTTGATGTGAGCGGCCGTGGAAGCGTCTGAGAAACCGCCCTAGAAATCATCGTAAAGTCATGGCTGGCGCCGCTGCCATCACGCCCTGCCCCCAACGCACCATTACTCACAAAGCCCCTAAACCGAGGATATAAAACACCCACTAAGCCGCCTCATCTGCATATTATTTTTAGGGCCGCGTTAAAACATCCCCGCGGAATAGAAGGGTTGCGTTTCTTCATTAAGCTGTAACACGACCTTCAATTAGGCGGACGCGGCGTGATAATGGAGGTGCGGGGTGTGTGCGGGGGCGCGGCCGTCAGGCAGGAGTGGTGGCTTAAAGTGATGGCGCCCTGCACAGCCCTATACAGACTGATGATGCAAGCAGGAAAGCCCGGAGGCGAGGGGGCGGGGAGGGCTCGCAGGGGTAGGGGGCGTGAGAGGGGGCTAGGATGCGAGGGGGCGTGGTCTCGAGGGAAATAGTGGCGGGGAAAATTAATGCTTCGTGTTATTAGTGGGTATTTTAAGCGTGGTGGTGGTGGTGGTGGTTTGAGCATGGAGATGGAAGAGAGTGCTGCTGTGGTGGTGGTGACAGCAGAGTGTGGATACTGTGATGGGTGTTGTTGTGGAGGTGGTGAAGGTGGTGGTGCCATTAATTCTTGGCTCTTGCTACCCCCGGGAACTCATTCTTCATTCACTTGGACGGTTTCTTCTAGAGTCCGGGTTGATGGGTATTAAATTTTGGGCAATCTTAGGCCACTCGACGGTAACTGAAAAATCCCAGGTGGTAGCTATAATGAGCGGTAGGCATGGTGTCCGGTAGGCAAACTGTCCTAGT
The DNA here is from genome assembly GCF_024679095.1 of Eriocheir sinensis. NCBI lineage: Eukaryota > Metazoa > Arthropoda > Malacostraca > Decapoda > Varunidae > Eriocheir > Eriocheir sinensis. The sequence continues at coordinate 2,039,737 of NC_066559.1, read as the reverse complement.
ACCCTTCAGGACACCATGTAGGTATTCTTTAGGCCATTTGGCGGTGACTGAAAACTCCCAAGTTGTGGCGGCGGAGAGACACGAACCACTCAGCCACCGCCTCCATTATTGATGTTCTTTTTGTTGTTGTTGTTGTTGTGGTGGTGGTGGTGGTGGTTGTGGTGGTGGGAGATGAGAGGCAGTAGTGTTGACGATATGAGGGTATTTAAGAACATGGGAGTGTGTTATGGAAAATGAGGTGAAAAGTTGTGGGAGGCTGGAGAGGGGTGCTTAATTAAGTGGGGCAGCCTTCAAGGGGCGTGAGGGCGAGGGGCAAACAGGTCCAGAGTGTCACACGCATGGCTGGGAAAGGACGGAGTTTTTTTTATTCCCCCTTATACTATTTTACCCTTTAACGTGTGGTGACATTATTTTTTTATCGAGGATGTTTTTAGTGAGGAAAGAGGAAGAGGAGGAGGAGGAGGAGGAGGAGGAGGATGGGGGGTATAGAATTTTCGTGGTGTTTCTGTTTCAGGTTGGAGGAGAATTTTTCTGTTTTCGATTTTTACAATGTTTGTACAAAAGGGTACGGGTGCTCTCTCTCTCTCTCTCTCTCTCTCTCTCTCTCTCTCTCTCTCTCTCTCTCTCTCTCTCTCTCTCTCTCTCTCTCTCTCTCTCTCTCTCTCTCTCTCTCTCTCTCTCTCTCTCTCTCTCTCTCTCTCTCACTCACACACACACACACACACACACACACACACACACACACACACACACACACACGTGATATTACTGGCATGAATATATAATTAACCTGGTTATTAAATATGCATGAAGTCAGGTGTGTAACGGGAGAATCATTACCGCATGGAGACACACACACGCGCTAACACACGCCCACACACTTACACGCATACACACACAGGTATGTATATATCTACTTACGTACCTGCTGCTTAGTTATATATCTATATTTTTAAATACATACAAACTCATGTATTCATATATGCATTCACATGCCCAAACTGATGTACACACTAAACTAAGCAAACCCACACACAAAAAACACACATGCAAACACAGACATGAAACTCACTTAAAAGCGCGCGCGCACACACACACACACACACACACACACACACACACACACACACACACACACACACACACACACACACGTTATAATCTCCGGCAGCCTCTTTGGTCAATTTCAGAACCGCCAACCAATCAAATGGGAGAATAATTCCTGAAGGAGGAGGAGGAGGAGGAGGAGGAGGAGGAGGAGTTAAGGGATTAGGAAGAGCATGGAAAGGGATGAGGAAATGCTGTTGTTGGTGGAGTTATTGGTGGAAGCTGAGGAAGATGAGGAATAGGTGGAATAGAAGGAAAGGTAAAATATTTGGAATAGAAGGAAAACGAAATAGAGAGTAAGAATAGAAAAAGGACAGAGATAAACAGAAATTAAATAAACTAGAGAAGTAAAGGAAAATCGAATAACAGCAGGAAAAACAGTGAGTAGTGGATAAGAGAGAAAAATGTGGGATGAAGAGCGAAACGGAACAATTGAAGAAAAGACAAACAATAGCAGTGAATTAAGAAGAGCAAGAGAGAGAGAGAGCGAGGAGAAAGAGGAACAAGGAAAGAAGGAAAGGCAAAGAATAACACTGAAGAAAGAACAAGTGAAAAATAAAAAGAAAACAAAACGAAATAATTGAAAAGGAGTAAGAAGAGAAAAGGAGAAATAAAGTGAAATGGAGAAATACAAGGAAAGAGAAATATTAGCTTTAAGTAGTAAGGTGAACCGAAGCAACTGAAGAAAAGACAAGTGGAAACATTGAAGGAAAAGGAACAAGAAGGAAAGTGAAATAGCTCGGATAGGAGAAAGAGGAGGAAGAGCAGCCGGCAGGAGGCGAAGGGAAAACAAAGGGAATGCTTCAGGAGGAAACTTAAGAGCCTTTAGCGATCCTTCCTCCCCAGTTTCCTCCCCTCGCCCCTAAACATTCCCCTCCCTCCTCTGGTACTTAAACCGCGCACAGCTTCTTCATCTTGTCATCTTGGAGGCGGTGCTGGGTCGTGCGTCGCGGAGGTAAATACAGTATAGGTAGCGGTTAACTCCTCACTCGCGTTCCTCACCTCCTCTCCCCTCGTCTATTCACTCTTTATTCATTTTCCTTTACTTACTCCTTTTCTTCCTTTTTCGTATCTCCTCTCCACGGTTCCTTCTGCCTTCCCTTCCCCTCTTATTCACTCTATTCTCTTCTCTTTATTTACTTCTTTCTTTTTTCCTTTTCTTATGTATTATTCACGATTCCCCACCTCCTCTTCTCTCCTCTATTCACTATATTTTATTCTCTTCACTATCTCCTTTTACGGTTCCTTCTGCCATTCTTTCCTCACTTTTATCTGGTCTCTTTATTTTCTTCTCTTTATTTATTCCTATTTTCCTTACTTTTTCGTATCTTCTCTTCACGGTTCCCTCTGTCTTTATTTCCTCTTTTTTTTTACTATTTTCTTTTTTTTATTTATTCCTTCTTCCCTTCCTTTTTTCTTGTCTTCACGGTTCGTTTTGCCTATCCTTCCTCTTTCCTCTCCTATTCTTGTTTTAATTCCCACATTTTCTCCTTTCTTCTTTCCTTATCTCCTCTCCACGGTTCCCTCTGTCCTCATTTCTTCAGTTTTTTTTCTATTTTCTTTTTTTAATTTATTCCTCCTTCCCCTTCTTGTCTTCACGGTTCATTTTGCCTCCCTTTCCTCATTTTTCTCCCCCTATTCTTGTTTTAATTCCCACATTTTCTCCTTTTCTTCTTTTCCTTGTCTCCTCTCCACGGTTCCTTCTCCCTACCCTTCCTCTTTCCTCTCCCATTCTAACCTTAATCCCCACATTTTCTCCTCTCACTCATTTTCTCTCTCATCCTCCTCCCAGTCTTTCCTCCCCCACCATTCCTTCTCCCCCTCTCTCTCTTCCTCCCTCCCCGCCGGCCGTTATCTCCTCGTTGCCTTCCCTCCCTCTCTCATTTTCTCTCCCACGAACAATAGTATTTCCTCCCCGCCACTAATTTAACCAATACCTTCATTTTCACCCCTCTTAGGCGCCTTCTCTCCTGCTCCACGCCCTCCTTCACACTCTTTTACTTATTTTAATCTCTCTCTCTCTCTCTCTCTCTCTCTCTCTCTCTCTCTCTCTCTCTCTCTCTCTCTCTCTCTCTCTCTCTCTCTCTCTCTCTTGCTTTATCTCTTCCTCTCTCTGGCTTTCTCTCTTGCTAGCTTTCTCTCTCTTTTTCTTATCTCTCTTTTTCTTCTCTCTTTCTTCTCTCTCTCTCTCTCTCTCTCTCTCTCTCTCTCTCTCTCTCTCTCTCTCTCTCTCTCTCTCTCTCTCTCTCTCTGACACACACACACACACACACACACACCGTTTTCCCTTTCTTTCTTCCTTCTTACCTTTCTTCCCTTCTTTGTTCTTCCTTCCTTCCTTCCTTCCTTGATTTTTCCCTCCTTTCTTTCCTTGTATTCTTATTTCCTTCGTTCTGTCTTACCTTCTTTAATTTATGCATTCCTTCTTCCTTTCTTCTGTCTTTCCTTCTTTTCCCTCCTTCCTTCTTTCCTTCCCTCTTTCAATCTGTTCTTTATTTACTCCAGACACGTGGCAAATATTCAAAATACCTACTCCTTTTAACCCTCCTTTCCTCCTTCCGTTCTTCCCTCTCTCCTTCCTCTTTCTGAAGGCTCGTCTACACTATCAGTGGGCACCTGTGGTTTTGGAGTATGGTAACGGCGAGTGCCTGGAAAATGACAGTGTAGACGAGAACTGAAGCACCATCCCTGACCGAGGCAGTTCATGAGCGAGGTATATATTCGAGCGTGGCCACCTGTGTGCTACATACCCAGCAGTGTTATCAGATGCACAGAAACGTCTGCATTGTACTAGACAGTTATTCTCCATGCCAGACGTTCCGGTGTATGGCTTATGCAGTGAGAAATTAGTATAATGTTGATAGCTATGGAGCATACGGTCTGCAAGTTCCTGGGATGTATCTGATATGTATGTACGATATACCGTATTATTACACATTGCCCATGTTATCTGGCACAACTGCGCGCCAGTACCTAACCAACCACAGTGAATGATGGACGCTGCTTCAGCTGTGCCCACTGTTTGCGATGTACCCTTTGAATGGACAAGAAACCTGACGTTACACCTAAGTGAGAAATATAGGGAACATCCCTGATTATGGCACGTAAAATGTCCTGACTACAAGAAAAAAAATCTCAAAACAAGAGCATATAATGAACTATACTTGTCAGGGAAGGAAGTCAATGCTAAATGCACCTTTGAAACAGTCAAGAAAAAAATTGAACACCTTGCGTAGCCAGTTTGGTGACCAGAGGTGTTACTTTGTCAAGTGCCAGCTGATAAATGTCAGGTGACATACGAATGTACTTCTTGACGTCATTTGCCTCATCATTCAATATTTCATGGAATATTTGCTTGTACCTTCCTTTGTTTTTGTCTATGAGCCACTGCTTCATCCATGTTTTGCGTCTGCATTTCGTCTTCTTTATGATGTGGGACGCAGCTAGAACACATAACAGCTGCTTTGCGGCGCCGAACTGTAACCATCACTCAACCAACACGGGCAGCAGCTGCCTGCACACTGGATAGGGGAGAACGTTGGGGAGTCACTACAGTGTGAACGGGCAAACTGCTGGCCGGTGGTCTCTGCCATGCCTCACCACCATCCCTCGAAACTGCTGAGTTGCGTGCTCCAGCACCACAGGTGCCCACTGATAGTGTAGACGGGGCTCTTCCTCTTCCTCCTTCTCTTCCTCCCTTCGTCCCTTCATCCCTCTCCGCTCCCTCCTTCTTAGCCTCCTTCCCTCTCTCCCTTCATCCCTCCCTCCCGCGCGCCAACACCGTGACTCTGAATATGTAGAAGGGTCAGGTCCCAGCAGGTAATCGCCATACACCTGATGTTGTTATTCAATTACCGCTCACTTGATTACCTGTAGTCCGTCTGGCACTAAATTGGTACGCGGCCCGGCTGAGTGGACGACTTGTAGGGGAGGGGGGACGAGGAGGCGGAGGACCAGAAACAGGACAAAAGGAAGAAGAGGAAAGTCAGTAAGGGAAGGTAGACGAAGAAGGTGATGTCGAAGGCGTAATAGAGAAGGATATTGAAGAGAAGATAGGAGGAGAAGGAATAGGTGGTGAAGGTAGAGTATTATACAGAAGAACATAACAGTGAGGAAAGTCAACTGGATAAATAGGATGGAGACGAGATAGTGTAAAGAAAAAAAGGAAGATACTGAAAAGAAAAGCTAAAAGGTGAAGGAATAGACGATGGAGGTGAAGGATATTGAAGAAGAAGAGGGCATTGATGAGAGCCAATTGGATAAGAAAGATGAAGATAACGAGATAAAGCAAAGAGTAAGAAAAAGAAAGATACTTATAGAAAATTAAGAAGAACAAGAACAAGAGAATGGGGATGATAAAGATAACGAAGAGGAGGGGGAAGAAAAGGAAGACCAGAGAGATAACACTGACAAAAATAGGAACTGAAAACAGAACATAAAAAAAATACGAGTAGAGGAGTCCACTTATAGACTAGCGAACGAGTACAAACAAGCCAGCAATCATAATTACATATAGTTGGTGAAAAAACGAGTGTAGTGGAGCTGAGTGCAACAGACCTAGCAATCATGTAGTTAGTGCAGATACGACGGAAAGTTTCAAATGGAGGTCAGGTTGATTTACGAGCAGGGAAAACAGATGCCAAATAACTCAAGCTTTCAGGAACTTTTGTCTGAAAACTAACCGACCTATTGCAGACCCACTGAATCCTTGTGTGTCCTTGAGAAAAAAAATGGTGATGAAGAGGAGGAAGTTGAATAAAAAAAGGGAACGGTAGAGGAAGGGAAGGAAATATCAAATAACTACTTTTCGGAAACTGTCATATGAAAACCAACTAACCCCTTCCAGACATCTTAAATCCTTGTGTGTTCTTATGAAAGAGAAAGAAAATAGAGAGGAAAAGGAGAGAGTCGAGAAAAAATGAAAAGCAAACAAAAAGAATGAGGGAGGAAAAGAATGAGCCCAGAAATACCAAGAAGGAAAGACAAATTCCTTGGGCAGGTGATAGAGACAGGTGAGGACAGGAGTTTAAGGAGGAAGGGAAGGAAAGGCGCAGGTGAAGGAGGCAGGAGGAAGTCAGGTGAAGTCAAGCTGGTGGAGGCAGGAGAGAGAGAGAGAGAGAGAGAGAGAGAGAGAGAGAGAGAGAGAGAGAGAGAGAGAGAGAGAGAGAGAGAGAGAGACTGGCTGCCGCAAACTAATTCACACTTGCCCGCTTGGTGCTCAATTTGATAACCACAGGAGCCAGTGTTTGAGAGAGAGAGAGAGAGAGAGAGAGTCATCGTCTGCGACTTCTGCGGGGAGAGAGGCCACACCCACGCTGAGTGCAGAAAACGGCAGGCAAAAGAAAGGAACAGCCTGGAGTGCGTAATCTGTCTGCGACGAGGCCTCACCGCTGACGCCTGCCCCCATTCCCCTATCCCTCCCGTCCGGTCACTTTCCCCTTCACTTGTAATTTCCCACCCTAACTAATGACACTTCCACCTGCCGGACCACTGAGGCTAATTGCGTCTGGCTTACCTGGCGGGCCCGCGACAGAAGGCGTGGCGGGAGGGAAGGGGAGGAAGGAACATGAAACGAAGAGAAGTGCATAGGGGGAGGAAGCGGCCTTCAAAGGGGCCTGGCACAACGCTGGCGTCAGGGAGGAGATATTAAATGTGTGTGTGTGTGTGTGTGTGTGTGTGTGTGTGTGTGTGTGTGTGTGTGTGTGTGTGTGTGTGTGTGTGTTTCTCTCTCTCTCTCTCTCTCTCTCTCTCTCTCTCTCTCTCTCTCTCTCTCTCTCTCTCTCTCTCTCTCTCTCTCTCACACACACACACACACACACACACACACACACACACACACACACACACACACACACAGAGAGAGAGAGAGAGAGAGAGAATTCGTAACTGCACAAAAGGTAATCATCACATAACTTTCACGGGATGCGAATTATTAGAAGCTGGTGGTGATGAGGGGAGGAGGAGGAGGAGGAGGAGGAAGAAGAAGAAGAAGAAGAAGAGGAGAAGGAGGAGGAGGAGGAGGAGGAGGAATTATGAGTTAGGAAGAAAAAAAAAGTTGATTTATTTGGGTTGTTTCCTAGTTATTACCTCTAATGATCATTGGAGGAGGAGGAGGAGGTGAAGGTGGAGGCGGAGGCGGAGGAGGAGGAGGAGATAAAAAAATAATAATCATGAGAGGAGGAATAAATATAGTAAGGAAAAAAGTTGACGAGATGAATAAAGAGAAAAAATAAAGAAAAAGAGGAGGAAAAAAGTAGCAAAAAGAAATTGAATATGAAAAAAGAAAACAAAAAGAAAAGAGAAGAAATAAAGAAATGAAAACAAGAATTAATGGAAGCAGAAGTTGAGAAAGAACACGAGAAACAGAGTATAGGTGGATGAGGTGAAGAAAATGAAGAAGAAATGGAAAAGAAGAAGAGGAAGAAAAATATACAAGAATAAGAATAGGAATGAAAATAATAATAATAAGAAGGATATAAGAAGAAAACGAAGAGAAGCTGAATAACGTGCAGAAAAATAAGATACACCATTCCTCTATACGGTAAACGGTGATGTTAGTAGTGACAAGAGAGGGCTGAAGGAGTGAGGGGGCGGAGGGATTAGGAAAAGACCCGAGGAGCGGCCCGTCCAGAGGCGTGAGCGGGCCGAGAAGCTTGAAGCTCGGCGCGGCTGTTGTTGCATCGCTCCCAATTACGATCCGTGCCTCGTATCGTGAAATATGAGCTTCTATGGTATTATTTTTTGTTTTTGTTTATTTGCTATTGTTTTTATTATCTGGATGACTGGTATTATTGTTTGTGGTTTCGTTATTATTGTTGCTTTTGTTGTTCTTGTTAATTTAATAGTTTTTACTGATGTGTTTTTTGTTGTTATTACTTGTTATTTTTTATTACTATCATTGAATTAGTTATTTTTACAAGTGTCAATATCTTTTATAATTATCTTTTATCTTTATCATTATCACCATTATCAGCATCATCATTTTTCTTGTTCTTCCACTACTACTACTACTACTACTACTACTGATAATAATACTAATACTAATACTAATAATAATAATAATAATAATAATAGTAATGCTACTACTAATATAATTCCTAATGCTGTAATAGTGCAAATAACCAACAGTTTATTTATCAAACACACACACACACACACACACACACACACACACACACACACACACACACACACACACACACACACACACACACACACACACACAACAGAAACAAACAAATACAAATTAAATTACATTTCGAACAAATTAATAAACAGACCGAAAAAACGTGACATTTCATGGAAACAATATTTTCTTTGCTCATTCTTTTTCCTTCGTTTCCTAATTAGCAAAGGGAACGATTGACTTGCGGGTCACGGGAGGCCTTTGACGGGATTACTCGGGTCGTCAGTCAGTCAGTCAGTCAGTCATTACTCAGTTACCTGACTTGATGTCCCTCATATCGTTATTAAATCTTGAGAGTCTGACATTGTTTCTCAGTCAACCACACCTATGACTGGTTATTCAGCCAATCAGTTAATACATTGTTGGTCACTTGGTTTGGCAATCGGTGTTTGTCTACCATCATATTCAATCAATGTTCAAGGTAATAGGCCTCAGGATCACACAACAAGTCATTCTGTTAATGTTAGCAATCAGTCATTTGGCCAGCTAATTTGTTGGCGTTGTCCAGTCCATCAATCTGTCACTCAATCTTACGTCACTAAAATTAGTGATAAATCAATTACATAGTCAGTTCATCAATCAGTCACCGTGTTAAACAATCACCCCGTGCCAGTGATTTGGGCAGCTCGTTAGTCCAGCAGTTAACAGAGTTCATCAATCTTTCCATCAATTTTAAATGAGAAAGACAAAAGACAGTTGTGAGTCAGTCAGTTAATCAATTAGCTCAGGATGTGGGATCAGTCTAGTAATCATTCTACCAAACCTAAATCACTCTACTTGGTCAGTCAGTCAGCCAGCCACTCCTTTGAACAGTTAGGTCATCGACTGGTTGTCTTAGTTGATACAGCAGGATAAATCAATTAAATCTAGCCAGTCAGCCATTTCAGTCTTTCATTAGGGCAGCTAGAGCGACCGTCAATCGGGTGTATCGGTTCATCACTCTACTCTTAAATCAGTAAGACCGGGGAATATCAATACTCAATCATCTAGTCAATCAGCAAGACAGTAACAGCCAGTCAATCAGCCAATGCAAAGGTCAGTCATTCTCCTCAGACGCTACCACTTCTAACACCAACTACATCCAAATGCAGAAAAGGGAATTAATCGTGATCTTTTGAGCTTTTTTCACACTCATGGTACAGAAGAAGGGTCAAACTACCACCACCAGGCCGGCTTTTCCGATACCCTACGCCCCTGTCCAGCCAGCAGTGAATGGGTACCAGGTAAACATCGGGGGTTGTGTTCCGTCTCCTGGGATCTGTTCCCGCCCCTCCGTCGGCACCGCCACGCCCAGCCTCCGCTTTAATTACCGCCGCCCAGCCCTCGGTGCACGATGGGCGGCCAGGCATTGATCAGGCCAGCCCGTCACCGCCGAGAGAGAGAGAGAGAGAGAGAGAAGAGTTAAGTAGATAGATAGAGAGATATTAAAGACAGATAGATAGGCCAAAGGAGATAAAAGGCAGACAGATAGATAGATAGAGTGAGATAGGAAGAGAGACTTACTTTGAACTCTCCGTACGAGCCACTTTAAGTAATAACACAAGGATGAATGTGGAATGTGTGTGTATATACGTAGGTATGTGTGTATGTATGTATGTATATATGTATTTGTGTGTGTGTGTGTGTGTGTGTGTGTGTGTGTGTGTGTGTGTGTGTGTGTAAGATACGTGAGCCCTCCCCCACCCACCCCAACCCCCCGTGAAGGATGGCCGTGATGGGCTCGTCGCATGTTTTCTTGGCGTGGAGTGTTTGCCTAGCCTGAGTTGGCGGGCCCACTCATCATCGGTGCTCTCTCTCTCTCTCTCTCTCTCTCTCTCTCTCTCTCTCTCTCTCTCTCCCCCCCCTTCCTTGTTCCCATCTTCACAAGCAGCAGCACATTATTCAAGGTTGCTTCATTAATAAAAGTTCCGCAGCCGTGCCGGGACGAAAGAGCACAAAGGGAAACAAAAGCCACGGAATAGAGGGAAAAATGTACCGGCAGCCTCGCCAAAAAGAACACACGTGGGCAAAGCAGGTCCGTTTTTCTCTTCAACTTTTCAGTGAAGGTTGATTGGAATACTCCAACGAGAGGGAGCGACTGAGGAGAGAGCGGGAGCGGGAGAGGAGAGAGAGGAGGAGGGGGCTAGGATGAAAGGGCTTGGGGTACGGGGAGAAGGGACTAGAGTGAGAGGGGTCGTGGTGAAAGGGGAGGAGGAGAGAGACTGAAAAGGAGGAACTAGAATGAGAGGTGTCAAGGTGAAAGGGGAGGAAGAGAGGATGAATAAAAAGGAGGAGGGACTAGGGTGAGAGGGATAGCGGTGAAAGGAGAGGAAAACTAAGAGAAGAGGAAGGGGCCAGAGTGAGAGGGGTCGGAGGTAAATGGGAGGGGGAGAGAGAAGCTTAAAAGGGAGGAGGAGCTAGAATGAGGACTCGAGATGAAAGGGGTTGGGCTGAGAGGGACAAGCTATGAATGGGAGGGTATGAGAGGAAAATCTGAATGGGAAACTGAGAGGAAGGGGTTAGGATGTCTGAACTGAAGAGGAAGAGTGTTAAGGGAACAATGTAAGAGGGGAAGACAGAGTGGAAAGGGTTAGAAGGAGAGAATGAGGATAGGATGATGAGTGGAAAATCTGAAAGGGAAACTAAGAGGCTGGCCCGTAAAGAAAAAAAAAAAAGGGAGAAGTTAGGATGTCTTTACTGAAAAGAGAGAAAATATTAAGGGTACGAAGGTAGACGGGAGGGCTGAAGGGGGCTGAGAGGGCATAGAGAAGGGTGGATAGGGCTAGGATGCTGCCAAAAAGAAAAGTTAAAAAGTAAATAAAGGAAAATAATTGGGAGTAATAGGGAAAAAAATGGGAGACAATAGGGATAAGGGATAAGTTAGATAAATATATGAGTTTAGGAAAAGAGATGGCAAAGGAAAATGTGTGGAGAATGGGAGAAAGAGAAATAAAAGGAGAGCACAGATATTTAGAAAAAGACATAAATAAGATAAATAAATAACAAAGACTGAATGAGAGGGATGGAAAAAGAGAAAGGGTAGAGAATGGGAAGAACGAGAGTGAGGTGAATGCAGAAAGACAAAAAGGAAAAAAGGGGTGTCGACAGATAGGCGTTCAAAGAGAGTCGTGGATGGGGAGAGGGAGGAAAAAGATGATGTAGAGGGGGAAAAAGTTAATTGGAACTTACAAGAAAAATATATTAGTCACTTTTTCCTCGGTGTATTGGGCGCGATGGGACCAGGTTAGGCTTTTTGTTAGGCGCCCCCACCAATCCTGCCGTCCCTTCCTCCTGCCACACACACACACACACACACACACACACACTCTCTCTCTCTCTCTCTCTCTCTCTCTCTCTCTCTCTCTCTCTCTCTCTCTACTTTTCTCCTCTTTTCTTCACATTTTTCTTCCTTTTCTCTTCAATATCTCTTCTTTTTCATTTCTTTCATCTCTTTCGTCTTGGTCGCTTGTACTTCACTTTCCCTTCATTCCGATATTTACTCTTAGTTCTCTCTAACTGCCTTTTCTCTCTTCCTCCTGTCTTTATATTTTACCTTTTACATCTCTTCCTTTCACCCCTATCTCTATTCTTCAACCCTTCTTACTCTTCTACTGTTTTATTTATATTTCTATCACTCTCCATTCTTTTCTCTATCCCTTCTCACTGCCCCGTTTCTTGCTGCCCGGTCTGTTTTCTTCTCCATAATTTGCTTTGTGTTTACTTTCAAGCTAATATATTACAATGCTTTAACCTTGCCTCTTCTCATTCCTCTCTCATCACTCTCAACCAGTTTCTTCGTATAGTCCTAAACTTTGATATATTGCAGTGTTTAAATCTTTTCTCTCGTCTTAGTTTTTGCTATCATTACTTTCTTCCTTTTTATTTTGTTTTAAGTTCCAGGCTGTGATATACTGCAATGGTTTAATCTTCTCTCGGATCATTCTTCTTATTATTACTTTCCTACCTTTGCTTCGTATAAAATTGCAGGCTCTGATATGTTGCAATGATTTAATCTTCTCATCATTCTTCTTGTGATTACGTTCTTCCTTTTGCTCTGTATGAAGATTGATGTTCTAATATAATGCATAGTTTTCATATTTCATCGCTTCACACCATTCTTTCTCTACTTTGTTTTGCTTCGTTCAAACACTTACGTTCTG
>NC_066559.1:1912305-2022305 GCF_024679095.1 Eriocheir sinensis | reverse complement strand
GGGGGTGTTATTTATTCTGGCGTTTGCTTGCCCCAGCCTCGGTCGTGTATTTTATTCTCTTCATCCCATAAACATTCCTGCTCCAATCGTTTCTCTCTCTCTCTCTCTCTCTCTCTCTCTCTCTCTCTCTCTCTCTCTCTCTCTCTCTCTCTCTCTCTCTCTCTCTCTCTCTCTCTCTCTCTCTCTCTCTCTCTCTCTCTCTCTCTCTCTCTCTTTATTTTCTCTAGCTCATTTATCTCTCTCACTGTCAAAGCTGGCTCGCTCGCTTTTTTACATTTTGCTTTACTGGTTTTCATTTTTCACTCTTGCATATCTCTCTCTCTCTCTCTCTCTCTCTCTCTCTCTCTCTCTCTCTCTCTCTCTCTCTCTCTCTCTCTCTCTCTCTCTCTCTCTCTCTCTCTCTCTCTCTCTCTCTCTCTCTCTCTCTCTCTCTCTCTCTCTCTCTCTCTCTCTCTCTCTCTCTCTCTCTCTCTCTCTCTCTCTCTCTCTCTCCATATTTTTGCCTGTCTGTCTCTGAATGTGTCTCTGTCTGTCTGTCTCTTTCACTCTATCATTATCTATACATCTACCTTCATACTCCATTCATGTACCAAAATAAGTTAAGTCAGTCAATCACTATCTATACATCAAGCTTACTACCCGATGCATGTACACAAATAAGTCAAGTGGATTGTATTTCTTTTTTTATCTCCCATTCCCGCCCTGCCACAGTTCGTCCCCGCGTGTTGCCCTGCCCCGCCGTAAAGCTTGCTATGTGTCAATAACTGGGCGTGGCTGCAGCGGGGCGGATCGGCGTTCGGCTGGGGTGGACGAGTGAAATGTGGCATGATTGCACCGTAGAATGACAGCGACACGGTTTACTGCACATTCACGTACACACAATTTTTTCCGGCTGCCTGTCGCGCTAGGGAAGGGCAACAGGCATCGGGCACCCGCTACGAGACGCGGAACAGATATGTTGTATAGAATATTGTTGACAAGGGATATGGGGTGAGGGGTATTTAATTCACGGTTTGGCCTTGTAAAAGTGAAATTTGGTATTGAAAAATATATACATACATTTACTCTTACTTGTTCATGTAGATATTCACGCTAATTTGTTTTTTGTTTTGTTTTCTTTACAGATGGTGTGAATTCATCTCCTGTTGGTAAGTACTTAAGCACACACACACAGAGAGAGAGAGAGAGAGAGAATATAAAACATTTTAAGGGAGCATATCAATTAATATATATTCAGTCTCTTAGTTTTTCCATGTGCTCCAGTGTGACAATAAGCTGTTCTGTATGTTCCTTTTTTTAGTATCTATCTACCTTGCAAAAAATGTCAATATTCATTTGTCAGTCAAACATTCTGTATATCTATCATAGTCTAATTATCTATTCGTCTATCTGTCACTCAATCTGGCTATCCATTCTCCTGTCCATTCATTTACTAAAACAATCTGTCCTTGCACCTGTTGAATTTTTCTTGCCATACTTTTCCATCTATATTTCTGTGCATCACTTCACCTAACACTGATCCTCACATCCCTTCCCCCTCTTCCCATTTTTCACTTTCACTTGTCCATTGCCTCCTCTTTCATTCTCATCTCCTCTGCCTTTCTCTCTACCGCCCTGCATCCCTCCCTGCTTTATTTTTAACTTCACTCCATTCTTCTCTCCAGTTGTAGCCATTTTTTATACTTTTTTAGCTCCTTATATATCTTTTTTTCTACGTCCTGACACTTAGCGCCAGTAGGCTGTCTTGGTTGGGCCTGGTGGTCAGCCTTAGCCCGTCATGGCGCAGGTAAGTGTTTTTAGTGGCACCACCTGTTCTTGGCTCATGCTGACACCCGGAGCTCATTCTAGATTTCCCTTGGACAGTTCCTCTAGAGTCCAGGTAGATGGGTGATCTTCAGGACAGCATGTGGGTAGTCTTAGGCCACTCAGCGGTGACTTAAAAATCCCAGGTGGCAACGGCGGATTCGAACCCACAGCATCCAGGACGCGGCGAAACCCGTGATAGGCACGTTAACCACTCAGCCACCGCCTTCCCCATGTTGCTCTCTCTCTCTCTCTCTCTCTCTCTCTCTCTCTCTCTCTCTCTCTCTCTCTCTCTCTCTCTCTCTCTCTCTCTCTCTCTCTCTCTCTCTCTCTCTCTCTCTCTCTCTCTCTCTCTCTCTCTCTCTCACACACACACACACACACACACACACACACACATACCTGCGAATACTCTTCCATTTCCAAAGTCTTTTGTGAGCACTTTCATTTTTTTTAGCATTTTTCCTTCTCCTTTGATTTGTTTTTCGTTTGTTCTTCCTTTCTTTATCACCTCCTGTCGTTACTTCTCCCTTCTTTATTTCCTTCCTAGTCTTTTCGTTTTGCGTTTTTCTCCTCTTTGTCGGTTTTCTTTCACTCCATTCATTCTTTCTTTCTTTCTTTCTTTCTTTCATTATTTCTTTCTGTCTCTTTCTAGTCAGAGTTCTTTGTATGCTTTAACCTCCCACACACATATACTCTCTCTCTCTCTCTCTCTCTCTCTCTCTCTCTCTCTCTCTCTCTCTCTCTCTCTCTCTCTCTCTCTCTCTCTCTCTCTCTCTCTCTCTCTCTCTCTCTCTCTCTCTCTCTCTCTCTCTCTCTCTCTCTCAAAGCTTCAGAGTGAGTGGGATCGGAGCCCTTCAGAATCCTTCTCCCTTACATGCTAATGGCTTCCAATCCACTTAATCATGAATCTCTCTCTCTCTCTCTCTCTCTCTCTCTCTCTCTCTCTCTCTCTCTCTCTCTCTCTCTCTCTCTCTCTCTCTCTCTCTCTCTCTCTCTCTCTCTCTCTCTCTCTCTCTCTCTGTGTGTTCTCTGTTACCACTTCGTTATCAACTTCTATTTTCACCTCTAATTGTCACGGCAGAACCCCAAACCTTCCCCGAGTCACGATAGAACACCAACCTCTCCTCTAACCACGGCAGAGCATTCATCCCCAAGCCTGCCAATCACAGCTCCCCTTGCCCCCGCCTCCATCCCCAATAACGCCCCGCCCCTTCGACTCCCGCGACTGGCTAATTACCTGTTTAAGACCAACACACTCGCTCCTATGCAAATTAGTCCCATGTGTGCAGTCCTCTTCGTCTCCCTTCCCTTCCCTTCCCTGTATATTCCTTGCCCTACGTTCCTTGCTCCTAACCCTCTCTTCCCTTTCCTCTCCCGTCCTATTCTGCCATTCCATTCCATTCCTCTCAGCCCATTCCCTTCTTTGCCTCATCATCTCTCTCTCTCTCTCTCTCTCTCTCTCTCTCTCTCTCTCTCTCTCTCTCTCTCTCTCTCTCTCTCTCTCTCTCTCTCTCTCTCTCTCTCTCTCTCTCTCTCTCTCTCTCTCTCTCTCTCTCTCTCTCTCTCTCTCTCTCTCTCTCTCTCTCTCTCTCTCTCTCTCTCTCTCTCTCTCTCTCTCTCTCTCTCTCTCTCTCTCTCTCTCTCTCTCTCTCTTCCCTGCCCCTTTCTCTCCCTCCTTTCCTTGTCCCTTCCTCTCCCTCCCTTTCCTTCCCTCCTCCATCCTCCCCTTTTCCATTCCCTTTTCTTCATCTCCCCCATTCCATTCCTTGCCCTTTCCTCTCGATCTCTTCCATGACCCTTCCTCCCCCTCTTTCCCCTTCCCAGACCGTTTCTCTCCCTCTTCTTCCACCCTCTCCGAACCCTTCCTCAATTATCCTTCACCTCTCATCCTCCCCCTTCTCCTCTCCTCTCTCACGTATCACCTGTTATCTTATAGGTCTTCCTTCTTCTCCGCCCTTCTTTCACACTTCGTCTTCCCTCCGTATCACCTTTCACCTTCCCTCCACTTCTCTCACACTTCTCCGCCTTTCACCTTTTTTAATAATTTCAACAAGACCTTTTACCTTTCTCCTTATTCCCCTCCTCCTCCTCCTCGTTTTTCTTCTCCTCCTCCTCCTCCTCTTCCTCTTCCTCTTCCTCCTCCTCCTCCTCCTCCTCCTTCTATTTAGTTTTGTTGTTCTTTTCCTTCACTTTTATTCACGTTTATTTTCTTTAATTTGCTACTTCTTCTCTTTCGTCTTTTATTTCTTCGTCTTTCTCCTTTTTTCTTACTCTACTCATTAATCGTTTGCTTTTTTCCCTTACTCCTTCCTTTCCTCCTCTTATCATTATTGTTTTTCCTCTTCCTCCTCCTCCTCCTCCTCCTCCTCCTCCTCCACAGCAACAGCCTTCCCTTTAATCCATCGCCGGGACAATGAATTGGCCATCAGCTTGACAATGGGAGTGATTAGAAAGTCTGTCCGGCGCCGCGTCTCGCCCACCTGGCCGCCGTGAGTCAAGATGAGGCATGGGCTGTCTGGAGATGCTGTATTAACGCGCCCTGGACTCAGCCTTCCTAACCCCACACTCACTGGACGCCACTGCAAATCATCATCTATTTAACTGTCTTTCTACCTCAATCTATCTAATTATCTCTCTTTCGTGTATACAGGTCTAAAACTATTTCCCAAGGCTATTTCTATCACTATATATAACTACCTATGTATCCATCTATCTGTCTATCTATCTATCTACTTATCACCCTTCCCTATCCGATTCCCTTTCCTCTCTCTCCCTTTTCTTCCCTTTACTCTCCCTCCCTTTCCTGCCTCTTCTTCTCCCTATACCTTCAGTGCTCTTTCCTCTCCCTCCCTTCCCTACCTTTTCCTCTCCCTCCCTCTCTACCTATCTATCTGTCTATATATCTAAGTATCTATCAGTCAATCTATCTATTCATCTATCTGTCCATCTATATATCTATCTTACTTCCTGTCTATCTATCTCTCACGTCCAGTATTGCTTCTCTCAATATTGTTAGTGCCTCAGAAACCCTGTTAGCCAGTCGCCTTGTATTTCCTCTTCAGGGGATGGGTGTGTGTACGTGTGTGTGCGTGTGTGTGTGGATCGGTGGGTGAGACAAAATAGAGAGAGTGTTTGTGTGGAAAGTGAGTGGGTGGGTGAGATAGAGAGAGATAGTGTGTGTGTGTGTGTGTGTGTGTGTGTGTGTGTGTGTGTGTGTGTGTGTGTGTGTGTGTGTGTGTGTGTGTGTGTATTATTTTGAGTTCTTTTCGTATTTTTTTGTTTCTGATTTTTTTATATTTTTCGAACATCTGCGCTACCAGACGAATACACACACACACACACACACACACACACACACACACACACACACAGAGAGAAGAGAAAGCAAAAGAAGAAGAAGAAGAAGAAGAAGAAGAAGAAAAAGAAAAGAGGAAGTAGATAAAGAAGAAATAGGGGATGAAGGAATAAAATATGGCGATACTAACGATGAGGCAAAAGAAAGAGAAGTGGAAGAGAAGGAAGAGGAGGAGGAGAACTTGGAGGAAAAAAAAGGAGAAGGAGAAGGAGGACGAGTAAGAGAGAAAGGAAGAAGAGGAGAAGAAGAAAGTGAAAAAAAGAAAAGAAGGCAGGGAAGCACACGGAGAAAGAGAGCGAGAAATAGGAGAAGAAGAAGGAAGGGAAAGAGCAAGAAAAAGAGAAGGGAGAGGAGGAGGAGGAGGAGGAGGAGGAGGAGGAGGAGAAAACCGATTATGAGCAAGGCAATAAACAACTTTTGCCAATACATGCGGCAGTTTGGGAACCAGGCGCGGACATTTTTTTCGCATTTACTTTCGCCCTCTAATTCTCCTCCTCCCGCCGTTTATCCGCCGCCGTTTCTTACCCCTTAACGTCTATTTAATATTTGCCTAATGTCCTTTTTATGGGTCCGCGGCAGTCGTGTATCAGCGCCGCGGACCACTGAGCAAATCCTGGTCCGTTTTGTGGGAGGCGATAAGTGTGTGTGTGTGTGTGTGTGTGGGTGTGGGTGAGAGAGAGAGAGAGAGAGAGAGAGAGAGCTGTGGGAAAGCGAAGTTGAAGTTAAAGTTTAGAAATAACGAAAGACAACTTTATATTCCTCTTCCTCTTGCATCATCCTCTTGTCCTCCTCCGCCTCACACGATACGATACTCCACACACACACGAACACACACACACACACACACACACACACACACACACACACACACAATTAGGTTGATAGATAGAAAAGTTTGGCCACAAAATAACAAGATTAAATAATTAGGCGCGCACACACACACACACACACACACACACACACACACACACACACACACACACACACACACACACACACACACACACACACACACACACACACACACACACACACACACACACACACACACACACACACACACACACACTGATTCGTTTTTGGTTATTTTCCCCGAAAGGCCTACCGCGTTCCTATTCATCCTTATCCTCCTCCTCTTCCTCCTCCTCCTCTTCCTCTTCCTCCTCCTCCTTTTCTTTCTCCTTCTCCACTTCCTCCTTCGTTTCCTTTTATTCCGACTCATCTTCTGTTGTTCTTCCTGCTCATCTTTGCCTTTTTTCTTCTCCTTTTCGCTTACCTTTCCTCCTTTTTTTCACCTATTCTTTATTTTATTCTACCTCCTCCTCCTCCTCCTCCTCTTTTATCATTTCTACTGATTTCTGCCTCCTCCTCCTATTTTCTCATTTCTACTGATTTTTTCCTTCTCCTTCTCCTCCTCCTCCTCCTCCTCCTCCTCCTCTTTTCCCATCTCTACTGATTTTCTCCTCCTCATCCTCCTCCTCCTCTTCCCCCTCCTCCTCCTCTTTTCCCATCTCTACTGATTTTCTCCCCCTTCTCCTCCTCCTCCTCCTCTCTTCCCATCTCTACTGATTTTCTCCTCCTCCTCCTCCTCCTCCTCCTCCTTTTCCTTCTTATCCTCCTCCTCGTTTTCTCCTTTTTCTCCAGATTTCCTCCTCCTCCTGCTCCTCCTCCCCCTCCTCCTCCCGCAGGGTCACAGTGGCCAGCCAGAACCTATAATTGTCCTTAACTTCGTAACTCACAAGAAAGTTTTGGGACACAAGAGCCTTCCCCTCCCTTCCTCCCTCCCTCCCTCCCTTTTCTTTCCTCCGTCTTTCTTCCCTCCGTCTTTCTTTCCCTCCCTCTTCTTTCCTCCATCTTTCTTTCTTCCCTCTTCTTTCCTCCATCTTTCTGTACCTCCCTCTTCTTCTTTCCTCCATCTTTCTTTCTTCCCTTTTCTTCTTTCCTTCATCTTTCTTTCTTCCTTCTTCTTTTTTCCATCTTTCTTTTCCTTCTCTTTTTTCCTGTCTCTTTTTTTCCTCCTTTTTTCCTCCTCCATTCCTCCTTTTTATTTCCTCCATTCATATTTCATCTTTCCTCGTTCCCTACCTCCTTCTCTTTCTCCCATCCCTTCTTCCTTCTCTTCAATCATCTATCTCTAAATCCATTTCTTCTTTGCCTTTCCTCTACTTCCCTCCTGCCCTTCTTTCCTCTGCTCATTCCTCCTTCGTTTCTTTCCTCCATCCCTCCTTTCTTCTCGACATTTATCCTTTTCCCTCCCTTTCTTTCCTCCTTCCCTATCTTCATTTCTCTGCTTTCATTCCTTCTTCCTCTCCCTCCTTTCTCTTATTTACTCATTCTCTCCCTCCTCTCCTCTCTTTATTTTTCCATGTCTCTCTCCCTCCCTCTTTTCTTGGCTCCATTTATCTTCCTCCTGTTTTTTTCCCTCCCTCTCTCCCTTCATGCTCTTATTCTTTACTCTAACTTTCCCTATCTCACTCCCTATTTTGTTTCTTCTCTCTACTCCTGACATTCTTTCCTCCATCTCCCTCTCTCATTTCCTTTCCTTTCCCCAGCTTTCTCTCCCTCGTATTCTTCTTTATTCCATCTCTCCATCACTCCTTCTCTCGAGCTCTCCATCACATAATTTTTACTTTCTTCCCTCGATTTCTTCTTTCTTCTCTTCCCTTCAGCTTCTTTTTACTCTTATTTTGGCTTCCCTTTGTTGAGTTTCATTTCGGCGACTGAGGGTATGAATTTATGTCTGGCTTGAATATGATTCGCCTACTTTTTAACCGCACATATGTTCAGGGGGTAAAGTTTGTTAATGTTGTTAGTGTTGATTGTGAATGTTGTTAACGTAGTGCAAGCGTGGTAAAGTTCGGTGTTGTATTCTCGTGAACATATTTGCGGTTTTTCCCGACTGTCGGTGTTAAGAATACACGCCTCCGTACTCCCCGTGGGCCTTAAATATAATCCCACGTACGTAACGCAAATATTTCCCCAGTACGCAACACTTCAGACCTCTCGGATAGACAGAACATGCCACCCCTTACTGTTTAATCTACTATCTATATATATGATACCTCCTCCTCTTCTTCTTTCTTCTTATCTTCTTCCTCCTCTTCACAGTCTTGTTGGCCTGGAAAGTGTTGTTACGCGGCAGCAGCAATGCCATCACTATTACACCAGAAATTAACATGTAACACTTAATTAAGGGTTACTGAAAGGATGTAGACCCGAGGACGCTAAAATGATCACGTGATCGTTTTTCATTCCCCGCCCTACCTGTGGGAGAAGCCAGCTCAGCGACGGCAATGATGGTGATGCCATGATGATGATGATATGATGATGATGATGATGATAATGATGAAGGCAATGCTGGTAAGTATTTGAATGGCAAAGAGGACTGGTGTGGTAATGATTATAATAATAATAATAATAATAATAATAATAATAATAATAATAATAATAATAATAATAATAGTGATAATAATAATGATAATAATAATACTGATAATAATGATTATAATGGCTATAGTAATAGTATTAATCTTATATTATTATTATTATTATTATTATTATTATTATTATTATTATTATTATTATATTTGTTATTTTTATTATTTCTATTATAATTGTTATTATTATTATCATAATAACTTATTATTAATGTAATTATTATTATCATTATTAATAATAATTAATATTTTTGTTATTATCATTATTGTTATTATTATGCTATTTTTGTCATTATGAATTCAATATTTTTCCGTTCCTTTACTACCTTATATATATATATATATATATATATATATATATATATATATATATATATATATATATATATATATATATATATATATATATATATATATATAGTTTCAGGCAGTAGTTGACGGCTTTTATTGAATGTGTGTCATGCTCCCCATACTTCACAAACTCTTGACCCATTTTCTCTGAGTTAGCGCAAACGTTGTAACATTGAGTGCGGGGCGCTGGTTGGTGTGCATCCTCATGGTGTTCCTCTCCTGACTCAATTTATAGGCAATATTATTGCCTGTTTTGGACAATGGCTTCCTCGGGATTAACCCAACTGATCTCGCTCCCGCTGCTCCGGATGAAAGCAGCTGCGGGTGGAGACAGCGGCGGGTGTGGCAGCCGGCCGGGGGCACCAGCCTGGCCATACCGGGTTAATGTTGTTTGGCCGACCTTAAAGCACCATATGCACCAGCTGTTTGCTAACTCTATAGTCCGTCCTCCTCCCCCTCCTCTTCCCCCTCCTCCTCCCCCCATTGAGTAATATCCCTGACCAGTCCATAGCGCAGGCCACGCCCTCTCTCCGGCTCAGGGTACATGTGATTGTGATGGCTGGTGCTGGGAAAAGTAAAATCATATTAGTGGTGTCAGTTTGGGCGTGGATAGGCCTTATTTTCAACCTCCATGTGAACAGCGTGCAGTCATGGTTGGGCTCTCGGCGAGGGGATGCACAAGGAACACCTTCCCTTGCTCCTGCCACCTCTGGGATGCATGTAAGGCTATCCTGGATAAGCCTGTGATCGCTGAGGCTCCTCTGGACAGAGTTAACGGGGTTGGAGCCATGTAGCAAGGAGACGTTTACACGAAAAAGAGGTGAGGGGGAAGGATGGATCATACTAAACCAGTGATGAGTGACCCAAGCACCCCCCCCCCCCCCCACCCACCCACCCTGCCGCAGCCCGCAGGTGAGCATGGCCAGGCAAATGCCAGCACACACACATATGAAGGATTGATGAAAAATAGAAGACAAGGCAAAGGTTAAGGCGACATTGAGAGGTTTATCTGCTATGCCTGTGACCTCTGAGCCCGGGACAGGTCATTCACCCACACTGCTGGGAGGAAAGGTCACGGCGTCGGTGTTGTTGTTGTTGTTGATTGTTGTATACTGCATAACCCTGTGCTATGTCAGTAACCACAGTTCACCATCAGATACTCATCCTCCAAGATTGGATGAACAGCTCGACATACGTGCCAACGATTACGTCACAGAGGCCAACAGTAAATTGGACTTGTAATCATTCACTGGATAAAGGTAAATTTGGGAGCATATGCTGTAGCTGCTAGTGGCGGCGATGCTCATCTCCGCTCCGTTGGCCATGTGGTGGGAGAGAACCCATTAACCCGACACAGGGTCAGTGTGACATCCAGGTTACCACAGTTTACCTTGCCTAGGTTTTCCCAAGTACTCACGGGGGCTTCGTGGTGCAGTGGTTAGCACACTTGGCTCACAACCGAGAGAGCCCGGGTTCGATTCCCGGGCGGAGTGGAAAAATTTGGGCGGCTTTTCCGATACCCTACGCCCCTGTCCACCCAGCAGTGAATGGGTACCAGGTATTAATCCGGGGTTGTGTCCCGTCTCCTGGGATCTGTTCCTTCCTCCTATTATTCCTTCCCCTTCTGTCCCTCTCCGGCATATGACCACAGATGTTGCGCCAACTAAACGAAACTTTCCAACTCTCCCAGGTACTCATTTGTCGACTACCCTGAAAGGAAGGATGGACAGCTTGGTGTGCTGCACGCCGACTGCCCAGTCCGGCATTCGAACCCGAGGCCTCAGATTCGTAGTCAGAGACGCTGACCACTGCACCGCGGCAATAAAATATGGGCAAAAGATCACACAAAGAACATCGGTCAGTGCGAAGTGCCCAAAATAAGTAGCAGTTTACGTCGCAGCTCAACCATGAATTCTTAAATGATTACAGACAAAGGGAATATGCAGACACACACACACACACACACACACACACACACACACACACACACATTCGAGCAACAACAGCCGATATTTAGTTTCAGGATCCTTGTTTACCAATGTATTTTGCGATCGTTGCTCTGCTTGCTCGTGCACCCGGACCCTTGTTCCCCCCGGAGGCTCGGCGCTGGTGGAACGGCGATACATGTCTGTTTCGTGTCCCGCCAGAGGTCAACACGGTCGGGGTGAGGGAGGGGCGAACGTGGGCGGTGCGGGGAGGGCGGGGAGGCGTGTATGTATGATGTGTGTAAGCGTTGAGGGCCAGCCGTCCATGCAGGCCACTCCCTTAGGCCTTCCGTGTTTATTTATGAAGTGCAATACAGAGTGACGCACGGGGGGCGGCGGCCTTCGCGGGGAGGGAGGGCTTGACCTTTCTTTTCCCTCCTCAATATTTAAGAGTGATCATTTATAATGAAAAAAGATGTATTGTTTTTCCTTTCTCTCTCTCTCTCTCTCTCTCTCTCTCTCTCTCTCTCTCTCTCTCTCTCTCTCTCTCTCTCTCTCTCTCTCTCTCTCTCTCTCTCTCTCTCTCTCTCTCTCTCTCTCTCTCTCTCTCTCTCTCTCTCTCTCTCTCCAGGTGGCACTAATTGACACCCGACACACAGGTGCTCCATGCGTCATATTAGTTGATTAGCGGCACCTGTCTCTCTGGAGAGAAGGTAGGGCGTAGGAGGAAGGGGAGGGAGGATTTGACGGAGAGGGGAGGAAGGTGGGAAAGAGCAAGGTCGAGGGATAGAAGAAGAGAGGTAGACGGGGGGACGAATATAAAGACGAGGAATATGGGAGATAGGTATAGATGGGAAAGATGATAGACGTGGCGAAGGCGTTGAGAGAAAGGGAGGTATGGAGAGGGGAGGAAGGTGGGGAGAGAGCCATTACTAGTGAGGGAGGAAGAGATGTAAACTTAGAGACGAATGGAGAGACGAGGAATATTAGACAGAGAAAAGTTGATAATAAAAAAAGTTAGTGAAGAATAATGATTAAAAAATGCCAAGATAGGAAACAATGATAAAATGAAGAACAGATTTCCAGGGAATGATTAAGGTAAAAAAAAGGTAATATTGGAGATGAAGAGAAAAGGGAGAAGCGACGAAAGGGGCGTGGATAATGTTCAAGAGAAAGGGAAGAAGAAAAGAAGAGGGCAGTGGAGTGGATAGAGGTAGAGGAGAGAAGGAGGGAAAGAAGAAGAGAAGGAAAGGAGAAGTAGAGAAGTTAGATATTGAGGAGAGAGAATGATGAAAATAGAAGATAGAAGAGAAATAGTGTTGGAGAGGAAGGAAAGAAGGAAGAAAAAGGAAGGGGGGAAGGAAAAGAGACAGCGGTAGATGAGTTGATGTTCCAGAGCAAGTTAAAAGGAAAAGAAGGAGAGGATGAGTGAGACAGGGAAGAGGAAAATCAGGAAAGGTAGGGTGGGGAGGTACTGAAGAAGAAGAGAAGAGGCAAAGAAAGCAGTGAAGAGTAGAGGAGAGACGGAGGGAAGGAAAAGAGGAGAAGGGATTAGTGTCGAGGTACTGCAGAGAAAGGGAAGAGGAAAAGAAGGAAGGGAAGCGTAAGAAGGAAATAAAAATAGTGAGGAGGTAGTATAGAGGAAGCGAAAAGGAAAAGAAGGAAGGTAGGCGTTGTGAGGTGCTGAAGAGGAAGGTGAGAGGAAAAGAAGGAAGGCAGGTAGGAGTCAGTAGGGACGGAGGAAGGGAGAGGAGAGAGATAATGCACCGGAGAGGCGGGAGGAAGGCGGCCGCTTGTCATTGTCGTCCTCACAAAGCAAGCAAATTCTCTCCTCGTATTACACACAGGTCGATGAAGGGAGGGGTATTGATGGACGGGGAGAGAGGGAGAGAGAGAGAGAGAGAAGGGGGAGGGAAGAAAGGAGAAGAGATAATAAAAAAGTAAGATTAAATGCGTGTTGCTCAAGGAAAAATATAAAACGAATTAGAAAAGAGAAGCAAAAGAAATACCGATAGACAGACAGAGACAGACAGACAGACAGAGTGAGAGAAAGAGAGAAAAGGAGAGAGGAAAGAGCGAGGGGACATAGTGTGGGTGTATCAGAGAGTGCGAGAGGGAGAGGGAGAGAGAAAGAGAGAGAGGGAGAGGGAGAGGGATGAAGCTAATTCCGGGTGTATCTAGGAAACTTTGGGGTGCATGAGGAAGGGGCCGCTGGGAGTCTAGTGGTGGGGCGTAATCCAAGAGGAAAGAGCCAAGGGACGCGCTCCGGGTATATGAGAGAGGGAGAGGAAGGCTATTTTGGGTATGTCCATGAGAGAGGTTCAGGTGTATGAGGAAGATTTGGAGCTTATTCAGATGGCAGTGTACGAGGGAGGAAAACGGACTCAGGATGTCGGAGAGAGTGTGAGAGTCTATAGGTGTATGGGGAAGAATTACAGCTGATTCAGATTGTGTGACGGACAGAGGTGGTGCATTAGGGAGATAAATGAGGGACTTGCTATGGGTGTGGGAGGGAGGAAGTAAGTGTGATGTTTTGTGAGCTTGCCCTTGGCGTGTGAAGGAGGTGGAAAGAAGTCTGTAAGTATGAGAACGGGTGTCGGAAGGAGGGAGGGAGTGTGTTAGTTTGCTCTTGGTGTTTGAGGGAGCTGGACACAAGTGTGGAAGCATGGGGAAGAGCAGAGTTGGTCCTTACTCCAAATATACGAGTGTGATAAGAACGAGGGTTTTACTGAAGACGAAGAAGAAAGAGTCTGAGTTTCCTTAAAGGGATCGAATTTTAAAACATTTCGTCGCCCAAGTTCACATATTTGACATGGCTTTCGTAGGAGCTGTAGGCCTTTCCAGGGGTAGTTTTATGACCCTGGTGGTAGTTTGACCCTTCTTCTGTGCCATGAACCTTAAAAAACACTCATGAAAACCAGATTGATCCCCTCTTTGACCTTTAGAAATAGTTGATGTGAGAAGCGATGGTGTCTTAAGATACGGCCTAGCGTTGGGTTTGATACATGCGGTTGTTAGACTAGGGTTATGAGAGGTGGGGGTGCGCTGATGGAATGGAATTTGATGGAGTGGATGGATGGAATTTGAGCAAGGAATTAAAAAGGCGAACCAAGATAAGGAGATGAATAAAAAGTAAGAGGTTTGTTCGAGGAGAGGAAGAAAATGGGATTGATATGTTTGGGGAAGGAAGAGAGAAAAATGGCATTGATTGGGAAGGAAGGAGGAGGGAAAGATACCATTGTCTGAGGAAGGAAGAGGAAAATGCTGCATTGTTTGGGGAAGGAAGAGGAAAATGTGGCTTTGCTTGGAGAAGGAAGAAATGAAAATTGGTTAGGAGTAGAAGGAGGAAGAGGTGTTATGGAAAGTGAGGCTCATTAGGAAAAAGAAAAGAATGAAAAGAAGAGAGAGGTCAGAGGAGGTGTGTGGAGGTGGTGGGGATGGAAGGGGAGGGGAAAGGAGTTCATCTTGATCCGAGGGAGAGAAGGAAGACGAGATATTAGAAACGGAGGCGAGGGGAGAGGGATGACGCCGGGACATTATTATTAAAGGAGAATTATTATTAGATGAGCATTATTATGATTAGATTAGGGATGAGACAGTCTACCACGGGGCGGAGGAGAGAAGGGAGAGGGATGGCGCTGCAACACTGTGGGAAAGATTTATTTTTGCACTAAATTAAAGGGAAGATGACGGGATGGAAGGGGTAAGTAAGAGGGAGAGATTGAAGGGAAACGGGTTGAAGATTGTTATGAAAATAGAGGAGAGGAAGGGAGAGCAAAGGGATGATGTTGAAGAAATCTGAAAGAGAAATAGTGGTAAAGATTTTTTTGAACTAGATTAAAGAGAAGGGGACAGGGTAGAAGGGGTAACTTAAGGAGACAATGAAGGGAAATGATTTGAAGACAGCGTTTTGAGAGTAGGGGAAAGGAATGCAGAGAAAAGGCATGAAACTGAAGAAATATGAGAGAAGGATGGTACATTATGAGAGAGTAAAAGTGAGATGAGAGGTATGGAAAGGAAAGAAAGGGAGATGAATGATGGAGAGGCTGGAAGAGGAATGGATGAAAGAAAAGGGAGAGAGTTTGTGCTACACTGTGGGAAATATGTTTTTTTGCACTATAATATATGAAAGGGGACAGGATGGAAAGGGTAACTGAAGTGGAAACTGGGAAATGAAGGGAAGGGGTTTGATGAGAGGGAAAGAAAAGGAAAGGGATGATACTGCAGAAATAGGAAAAAGACGGTACATAATAAAAGAGGAAATTGTGAAGTAAACATGAACAAAAAAGTAGATAGATTATAAAGATGATGGAAGAAGAAGGGATGAGAGAAGAAAGATAGGGGGATGATGCTACACAGGGAAAGATTTTTTATCACTAAATTAAAGGAAAGGTGACGGGATGGAAGGGGGGACTGAAGTGGGAGAGATTGAAGGGAAGAGGTTTGAAGAGAGCGTAATGAAAATAAGGGAGAGAAACGTAGAGAAAAGGTAGGATACTGAAGAAATGAGATTGTGATAGTGATTTTTTTGCAGTAAATTTAAGGGAAGGGGACAGGATGGAAGGGGTAACTGAAGTGGGAGAGATTGAAGGGAAGATGTTTGAAGAGAACGTCACGAATATAAGGGAGAGGAAGGTAGAGAAAAGGGATGCCTTGTTTTGAAACACTACAACAGAGAGGAGAAAAGAAGGGAGAGGGGTGGTGCTACACTAGCTGTGGGTAGGATATGTTTTTACACCAAATTAAAGGAAAGGTGACGGATTTGAAGGGGAAACTGAAGTGGGAGGGAATGAAGAGAAGTTGTTTGCAGAGACCGTTATGAAAGTAGGGTGGGGAGGAAGGCAGGGAAAGGCATGACTCTGAAGATAAATGAGACTTGGTACATTATAAGGGACAGTGGGATTAGGTGAACAGAAAGGGAAAAAAACTCTCTCTCTCTCTCTCTCTCTCTCTCTCTCTCTATATATATATATATATATATATATATATATATATAAACAAGGAAATACACTAACCTTCAATGAGGGAAACATTATAACCGAATATAAAAACAATGAAATATTATACAATGATACGAACGAGGAAAATGGAAAATTAAGATGATGAAGGAATAGGAAGATTGTTAAGGTGAAAATGTGTGATAATATACACGATGGTTATCAAAGAGGGAAGAGGAAAGTATCACAACCCAATATAAAAAAAATATATATAAAAAGTAAAAGAGACTGATACGAACAAGCTTTCAAGGCAATCGCGCCGGGAGAGTCATGAAGAGGAAGGAAAAGTTGCGTTGAGGATCAGAGATCAAAATTGGAGTGGCTGAAGAGGCGAATAAAAATCAGACGCTGGCGAAAAGTTAATAATGGAGCGTGTGTGTGTGTGTGTGTGTGTGTGTGTGTGTGTGTGTGTGTGTGTGTGTGTGTGTGTGTGTGTGTGTGTGTGTGTGTGTGTGTGTGTGTGTGTGTGTGTTTGTGACGGAATGGTATCAGGGCCGGGAGCATTTTACCGAGCGTGTCCGAGTGTGTCAACAAGAAAATCCCTTCCTCCCTCCCTCCCTCCTTCCATCTCCCTCTCTCTCTCCCTCTCCCTCCCCTCACTCTTCCATTCCTCCTCTCTCTCTCCCTATTCACATTCCATCACTCCCAGTCCCAAAAACGCCCCTTCCACACCCTTCCCTTTCTTTCAATCCCCCTTTTCTCTCCCATACTCCCTCCCTCCCATCTCGTCTCCTGTCCCACACTCCCCCATAACACCCCCTTCCTTTTCATTCCCCCCATCCCCTTCTCTCCCACACCCTTCCCTTTCTTTTACCCCCTTCCATCTCATTCCCCATATTTCCTACTCTTCCTTTTTTTCTCAACCTTTTTCTCCCTTCCTTCCTGTCCCCTTTCCCTTATTCCTACAACACCATCTTCCTTCTCAACACCATCCTCTTCCTTCTCTGTTAACACCTCAGTCCTTTTCTTTGTCATACTTTCTCTTTTTCTTTTCTTCCCTTTTCCTCATTTCCACAAACACCTCCTCTCTCCTTCTCCTCCATCCTCTACCCCTTCGCTCCCTTCCCTCGTTTTTTATCCAATCCCCTTTCTCCCTCATCCCCAAGCCTTTCACACCCTTCACTTTCAACCCAATTTCTCCTCACTACCATTCCCCCTCCCCTCTCCTTTTCCCCATTCCCTTACCTTCGCTTTTTTTTCAACCACCCTCTTTTCTCCTGTGTGTGTGTGTGTGTGTGTGTGTGTGTGTGTGTGTGTGTGTGTGTGTGTGTGTGTGTGTGTGTGTGTGTGTGTGTGTGTGTGTGTGCGCTATTCCCCTTCCTCTCCCCTTCTTTCTCTGTATTCCCCTATTCTCCCTCTCTTTACTCAGCCTGCCCTCCTTCGCTCAACTGTTTCCATTTTTTATTTATTATTTTATTAACGTTGCTATTTTTTCTAGTACCTCTCCACCTCTCGTCCATTTTTTTTTGTGGTTCCTCCTCTCTGTCTTTTCCTCTCCCGTCCCTCCCTTGCTTCCTTCTTAAATTATCTCCTTTCCTCCATCTCCCCTGCCTCTACCCTGTCCTTTCCTCCCGTACCCCTTCTCCCTTCTTTCCCTGCTTTGTTTCCCTACCACCTTCTCTTCTTTTATCACTTTTCTCTTTCCTCATGCCTTTCCTAGCTCTCCTCCAATCTTTTTCTCTATCATTCAATTTCTTTTCTCCCGTCCTCCCTTTCTTTAACTTTTTATCTACCTCCATTTTTTTCCTTTACTCCTCATAGTCTCCCCTCCCTCCTCGTTCTCTCAGGGATTGTATATGAGAGAAGAGTGGCAAGACTTTTCTGGAATGAGTAGATAGTATGGGTCCGCGGGGAGGCGATAAGGGGGAGAGGGAAGGGAAGAGCGAGGTCAGGGAGTACAGGCGGTGGTGGTGGTTGTGTTGGTGATGGTGGAGGCCTGTGAGAATGTTGTGGGTTGGTGTAATTAGGGTTTTGTCTTTGACGGCATGACGTGACGTGTGTGTCCGGAGACAGGGATAGAGGGAGGGACGTGAGGTGGTGAGCAAGACGTTAAGAAAGTGTTACAGGGGAATACAGCAGTAGATAAACATGTATGAGGAGTGTGTGTGTGTGTGTGTGTGGGTAGCGAATGTGTATGAACCAATTTTGAGGAAAGACTTGTCAGTTGCAAAAGTAATCGGAAAATTAAATAACTACACGAATGTTTTCCCGGATATGAAATATGAAACGCATGTTCAGTGTCATTGCTGTAGCGTACGAACAGGCAGTAAAGAAATAGTGTAACCGGCAGCATTTCCTGAACATTATTAATAATGTCAAGATCATCGTGAATTATGAAACTGTGAATATTCATTTAAAAAGTGATTTGGTAAAGGCAGTTTTGAGCTAACGTGACCCAGTCTTTACGAGGCAGCGGCGGGGTGACAATGTGTTGAACCAGCACAGTCCGAACAGCTGTACAACCCGCCACCAGACACCAGCTGCGTTCTTTGCATTATAATGATGGACCGATGAAATTTTGGAGCTAAACCTATTCTGTGTAATATATATAGAGGAAATAAAGGAAACACGAGGATCCCGAGCGCTTTCGTGTATTACATCTTCAGGGGGAAGATACAGAAGTGGAGAGTACAAGGGCTTATATACAAAGAGGAAAAAACATTAGCCTGGTTCCTATATGGCAACTCCGCCTGCTTGTTTCCTGCCCCCCGATTTCATATGTCTCAGTGCCGCTATAATGATTGTTTTCTATACTTTACTTCTTAGAGTGCCCAAACTCAGCTCCAGACGCATAGCATATATCTATCATTGCATTTCTTGGGCTGTTTAAACAATTCTCATCGCCTCATTTTGATTTTTTTTTTCTAACTTTTCCTATTTCCCCTCGTCAAGGCAAGAGAGGACAGGACTGGCATATTCTATCACTGATCTTGTGGTAGTGAGGTACGTCATCCTCAGCACTGGCACTCCGACACCTCTACCGCTCCAGGCCAGGGATCTCAAGGGCTGCATCCGGGCCTTGCACTGAACCAGGTCTGTTTCCTTACTGTCTGCACCATAGCCAACGTACATGCCCAGGTAGTACGTGTAGCTGGGTACTCTTTCAAAGGAGAAGGAGGAGGAAAAGGAGGAGAGAGAGAGAGAGAGAGAGAGAGAGAGAGAGAGAGAGAATAAATATAAAGAAGAAGAAGTAGAACCAGCCACCCAAGAAAGGAGGAGAAAAAAGAAGGAGAAGGAGGAGGAGGAGGAGGAGGAGGTAGCCTGAGATGTCTGATTGCAAAGCCGCTAATGTCGAGGTAATGAAGGGATTTTCGCTCTTCCGCTCCCGTGATGAGTGTTGATACGAAGAAAATGGGATTCACACACACACACACACACACACACACACACACACACACACACACACACACGTTTTTAAAGGTTCCTTATATTGTGTTTTTTTTGTGTGTGTTTTCATTGTTATTGTTTTTATTTTTTGTTGTTTTGTTATTGTCATTGTTGTTGCTATTTCTATTTGTATTGATGTGTTGTTGTTGTCATTTTGCTTAGTTGTTATTTTTGGTCTTTTAAGTATTGCTGTTGATGTTATAAGTAGTAGTAGTAGTAGTAGTAGTAGTAATAGTAGCAGTAGTAGTAAGAGTAGCAGTAGTAGTAAGAGTAGCAGTAGTAGTAGTAGTAGTAGAAGTAGTAGTAGTAGTAGTAGTAGTAGAAGTAGTAGTAGTAGTAAAAGTAATAGTAGTAGTAGTAGTAGTAGTAGTAGTAGTAGTAGTAGTAGTAGTAGTAGTAGTAGTAGTAGTAGTAGTAGTAGTAGTAGTAGTAGTAGTAGTAGTAGTAATAGTTGTTCTTTAGTATTAGTATTAGTAGTCATGTTATTATCTTAGCATTAGTATTCCATGTTCTTTATTCCCATCTTCTTTTATTCCCATCTTCATTTATTCCCATCTTCTTTTATTTCCATCTTCTTTTATTCCCTTCTTCCTTTACTCCCTTCTTCCATTACTCCCTTCTTCCTTTTCTCCCTTCTTCCTTTACGTCATATCACCCCCGTACTCCTCCATCCCTTACCAGCGGACAAGAAAATAACGCAGCAACAACAGCCACACACACGCGACTCACAAACGCTTCCATAATACAATAACGCGGTGAAAAGTTAATCCCCAAAATAAATTGAAAATCCCTCACCCGGCACGACAGGCCTTTAGTGCTGCGTGCGTGTATGTGTGTGTGTGTGTGTGTGTGTGTGTGTGTGTGTGTGTGTGTGTGTGTGTGTGTGTGTGTGTGTGTGTGTGTGTGTGTGTGTGTGTGTTGGTGCTCGTCCCATGCCGTGTTTTGTGAATCCAGTTTTATGATTTGAAATATAGTATCTGTCATCATAGGACATAGGCCTCTTCCAAGCGTTTACATTTTTTTTCAGTCGTGTGTTTGTAGTTTCCAATTTTCATGTAAAGCTTCCGTACATTTTAAGATTTCATCAAACACTCTGATGAATAAATGACCTCCACTTGGGTAGTTTTTTTTATTTATTTATTTATTTTTTTTTTTTTTTGCCTGACTACCGCACTTTTTGTCCCCAGGTTTTTATTTCAAGTATATGTGTTGTAATCCTAGAACCTTTCATCTATTTTGGCTCGCATATGAAAGGTTCAACTACAAATGCTTGAAATATTTGTTTGCCCCACACTTTTCCATACTCACCTACCGTCACCATATGTTGAAGGATATTATTTATAGAGCAATTCTCGATCAATATGTTCAATAAATAATGTTTCCATCGTACCTTTAGCTCACATCAGACTATTTTTTTAATCATTTATTTTAAAAGAAACATCTGTCGCGGTGATTTGTGGAACCGTTATTTTAAATTTGAAACATCGTATGGCCAATGCCGTCAATAGTCTAGCCAACATTAGTCCTCATGAATCTTCCGTTTCCTTGCTCTATTCTTCTTCTTCTGAGTATTTCTCTCTCTCTCTCTCTCTCTCTCTCTCTCTCTCTCTCTCTCTCTCTCTCTCTCTCTCTCTCTCTCTCTCTCTCTCTCTCTCAAATTTTACAAAAACACACACAAAAACAACACTCAAACCTTCTTGGCACCGCTTTGTTTTCTATCTTGTGTTGTGGTTGTTCTCAGGAGACATTCTTTTTTCTTCGTCCTATTGTCTCGGTCGTTCCTCTTTGGGCAATTAGCTTTTCTTCTCCTCCTGCTCCTCTTTGCGTCTTCTCTTTGTCTTTCATCTTTTCTCCTCGTGTGTTTCAAGTCCTCAATTGTTCTTTCCTTTCACTGCTCATTTTCTTCTTTCTTCTTTCTTTCTGTTTGTTTGTTTGTCATTTCGTCTTTATGCTTCGTTTGTCATTTGCTTCGCCTGTTTGTTTGTTTGTTTACTGGTCTGCCTGTCTGCCTGTCTGTTTGTCTGTCTTCCTGTCGTTTCTCCTCCTCCTCCTTCTCCTCCTCCTCTTCGTCCTCCACTTCCATCCGTCCTTCACCAATGTTTTTTTTTTTCTTTGCTGTGTCGTCGACTGTTGACTTTGTGGTGTGTGTGTGTGTGTGTGTGTGTGTGTGTGTGTGTGTGTGTGTGTGTATGCTTCGTTTATTGTGCGTCTGCCAGTTTCCAGTGTTCCTTTATTTTTCCTTTTTGTTTTGTTTGTCTGTTATTATCTTTTCACAATATTGTAGACGTGTTCGTATTGTCTATGTCGCTGTTTTTCATCCTGGATATTGTTATTTGCAGTGTTTATGTGTGTGTGTGTGTGTGTGTGTGTGTGTGTGTGTGTGTGTGTGTGTGTGACTGTTCTTTTATTGTATGTTACTGCTGTTTGTTTTGCTCGTGCTGTTCCTGTTGCCGTTGTTGTTATTGTTATTGCTGTTCTTACCCTCCTTCAGCAGCGAGGTCGTGTTCTATTGGCTCAGTATTTTCGTTTGTCTGTTTCTTAGTAGGATTAACGCAAAACAAATGCATGTGGGATTTTACGAACAGTTGATTTCAGGTTGGTCTAGCGCCTGTCACCGAGGGATCAAGTTTTTGGAGGTATTCGGATCTTGAAGAATGACGGTTTATTTTTTTTCCGGGTAGGGATTGGGGTGGGTTGCTCAGCCTTGGAACGGGGGGGAGACGAGTGCTCTTAATGTCGTTGGTGGTGGTTGTATTGGTGTTGGAGATGGTGGTGGTGGTGGTGGTGGTTGGAATGTTAGTAGTGTGGTGGTGGTGGGGATGGTGGTGCTGGTGGAGGTAGTGGTGATGGTGATGGTGGTAGTGGTGGTGGTGGTGGTGGTAGTGGGAATGGTAGTAGTGGTGGTGGTGGTGGAGGGGATGGTAGTGATGGTGATTGTGGTAGTGGTGATGGTAGTGGTGATGGTGGTAGTGGTGGTGGTAGTGGTGATGGTAGTGGTGATGGTGCTGGTGGTAGTGGTGGTGGTGGTGATGGCGGTGGTAGTAATGGTGATGGTGGTGGTGGTGATGGTGATGGTGGTAGTGGGGATGGTGTTGGTGGTGGTGGTGATGGTAGTGGTGATGGTGATGGTGATGGTGTTAATTATAGTGTTCTTTTTCTTCTTCTTTTTCTTCTTACTTTTTTTCTTCTTCTTCCTCTTCTTCTTCTTTGTCATATCAGTATTATTATTATTATTATTATTATTATTATTATTATTATTATTAGTATTAGTATTAGTATTATTGTTGTTGTTGTTATTTTTTTTTTATTGGTATTATTTTTTTTCCTCTTCCTCTCCCTCTTCCTTAATCCTTCTTCATTATCATCTAGTCAATGTTCACTTAACGTGCCAATTATATCCTTTCCCCATAATCTCTCTCTCTCTCTCTCTCTCTCTCTCTCTCTCTCTCTCTCTCTCTCTCTCTCTCTTGCATTATTCATTTACTAATCTCGTCTTTAGCTTTACTTCTTTCCTTCATTCTCTTCCTCTTCCTTTGTCTTTTTTTTTATATTTTCTTATATTCCGTTTCCTCTTTATAATCCTTCCTCAACATAACAACTCATCTTTATACTTTTTTCTCTCTATATCTTCTTTTGTCTTCTGTTTTCTTCATTTTCTTTTTTTTCTTCATATTTCTGTGTATTCTCTCTCTTTCATCCTCTTCCTTTTATCATTCTCTTTTTTTTCTTTTCTTTTTAACTCCTTTTCATTCATTCCTTCCTCTTGTCTACTTTATTCTACTTTTCCTTATATCTATGTGTATTCTCTTTCCTTCTTCCTCTTCCTCTACTTCCCTTCATTTATAC
This sequence comes from Eriocheir sinensis, assembly GCF_024679095.1. Taxonomy (NCBI): domain Eukaryota; kingdom Metazoa; phylum Arthropoda; class Malacostraca; order Decapoda; family Varunidae; genus Eriocheir; species Eriocheir sinensis. Next base: position 1,999,201 of record NC_066559.1, on the reverse strand, counting down.
CTTTTCATCTTTATATTCCTTTATTTTTCTCTTTTTATCGTTCTCTTCTTCGCTTGTCCTCTTTTACTCCCTTCTTCTCTTCTTTATTCCTCTATTTTCTTTGTTTTGTCCATTCTATCATCTTCTCTTACTATTTTACTATTCTACCTCCTTCACATCCTCTTTTCTTTATCCCCTTCTTCTTCTTCTATTGTCTCCTTTATGTTTCTCTTCCTTTTTTTCATTTCTCTATATTCTCTTTCCATCATCGTCTTTCTCCTCTTCCCTCATTTTTTTTATATTCCCTGCTCTTTGTGTTCTCCCCTCGTCTTTCTCAAGCTTTTCGTCGTTGCCTGCCGTGTTCTGTTCCATTTGTTTCTTTTCTTTCCTTCCCATTCTTTTCTTCCGTCTTTGTTTGTCAGCTGTGATTGCTCTAAACTTTTTAATTTCCGCCTAGAATTCCCAGACCGCTAGGAATTTCGTTTACCGCAATTTTTTTCCTTCGTGTCTTTCAGGTTTAACTTTTATAAGTGTTCTTTTGCCGAGTTTGGTTATTGTTTTTAAATTTGTTTTGCTTCAATTTTTTATCGTTTTCTCATTTTTTTTATTTATTTATTCATTTATTTTTCCTCTTCTTTCTGCTTCTTCTTGCTCTTTTTCTTCTTCTTCTTCTTCTTCTTCTTCTTCTTCTTCTTCTTCTTTTTAATCATCATCATCATCATCATCACTTCTACTTCTTCTTCTTCTTCTTCTTCTTCTTCTTCTTAATCATCATCATCATCATCACTTCTTCTTCTTCTTCTTCTTCTTCTTCTTCTTCTTCCCCTCCTTTCCTGTTCGCTTTCCATTCGCCTCCTTCCTTTTCCCCTTACCTTGTTGTTCCCGTTCCATCCCTTCCTTCTTTCTCCTCCCCTTTCTCTCCTGTTCCCTTCCCATCCCTTCCTGCTCCTTCCCTCCCCCATTCTCTGCTGCCTGGGAATGGTGAACTATTTATTTTTACTAGTCTGCCCTTTCATTTGTTTGACTTTCTTGGTCTATTACTGTTTTTTTTATATATTTAATTCTATGTATATGTGTTCGGATATTTATGTATGATTTTCTGTTTGTTTGTTTATATGTATGTTTCTTCACCATATGTATGTGTTAAAGTATGCATGTAGATATGTATGTATGTAGGTAGGCAGTGAGGGAGGTAGGTGTCTTTCTTTCTTTCTCTAAGTTATCTAAAAAAACACCTACATTTTATCCAGTTTACTCATTTTATCTGTTTATCATTCCATTAACTTTTCAGTTTTCTTTTCTCTTTTTTTCTTTTTCCGTTACTGAAGTTACTTACGCTGGTTACAGTTTTCTTTAGTTTGTCTTTCCTACTTTCCTCTCAGCTGGTTCCTTCTCAACATCCTTTGTTTTTCCGCTTCTTCCCTCTCCACCTCTTCCTTCTCCTTCTATTAATCCCTCTCTTTGATATCTAGCTTTCCTCCTTCTCTCGCCTCCCTTCCTTTTCCCTTTTCCGTTGTTCCCCGCACTGCATTTTCTCTTTACTCTATATTCCTATTTCTCCCTCCTCTTCTTTCATCAAACTTATATTTTCTCCTTTTCCCGTTTCATCCCGTTCTTCTTCTCCCCCTCCCTTCTTTTCCTGTCTCATTTTCATCCTTCCTTCTTCCTCGTTCCTTTCTCCTCCTGTTCTCTTTTCATCTCCTCTTCTACGTCCACTTCCCTTCCAGTTCCCTTTAAAAACATCCCTTCTTCTTCCCCTCCTTGCCTTCCTGTTTCTTCTCATCCCTTCCTTCCTCTTCCTTCCCTTTACCTTTCCTGTTCCCTTTTTTTAATACCTTCCTCATTCTCCTCCCTTCCTCTCCTCTACCCTTCCCCTTCCCTTCTTCCTCCTCTCATCCCCTTCCCTTCTTCCTCCTCTCATCCCCTTCCCTTCTCTTTCCTCCCTGCCTGACGACTGACCATTAAATGTGATGGGAACCCTTACTTGTAATTCGCATCTCTCTCTCTCTCTCTCTCTCTCTCTCTCTCTCTCTCTCTCTCTCTCTCTCTCTCTCTCTCTCTCTCTCTCTCTCTCTCTCGCTCTTAATTTCCTTTATTTCAGTCGTTTTTTTTATGCCCTTCAGTTTGTAATTATTTTCACATTTTATCTTTTTCCATTTTTTTTCCTTTTTATTTTTTGTTTGTGTATCTTTTTTTATGCGTTGTTGGGGTCATTTTTTTTTTTCTAAATAGCGAATTATTGTTCAATCCAATCGGTGCGTTTTCTGATTGGAGATTGTATTGAGGATATATTTTTTTTTCTTTTTTTTTATATTTTTTTGTTATTGTATTTTTTGTTTTGTGTATTTCCTTGCTCGTTTTTTCCCCCTTTTTATATATTTTTACTTTCTTTTTTTCTGATTTTACTCACTCGGATCCTTTTTTTTATTCACAATTTTCTTTCATATATTTTTCTTCTCTCTTTTCGTATATATATTGATTTCTTTTCCAATTTAATATTATTTTTATTTCTTTCCCTTCACATTCAGCTTTACCTCGCCTTTTTTCCTTTTTTTTTTACTTTTTCACATTCTTTTGTTCTTTTTCATATTTGTTTATTCTCGTTTTCCCTTTTTCTTTCGTTTCATTTTTCTGTATTTCTTTCTCATACATTTACTTTTCTTATTTTATCTCCTAAGTTCTTCATATCTTTCTCAAACTTTTTTTCTCTTTCCTTTTTTCCTTCTTTTTTATCTCGTTCTCTTTATCCTCTTTGTTTGTCCTTGCTCTTTTCCTTTCTTTTATTCTCTATTCCTTTCTTGTCTTTCTTTTGTCCATTATCAGTAAATCCTCTTTCGTATTTTTCTGCTTCGTTTCCTTCTCTTTCTATCGTCCATGTTTTTCTTTCTCCTTATCTTTCTCCCGGGTCCTTTCCTTCTTCGATCTCTCTCTCTCTCTCTCTCTCTCTCTCTCTCTCTCTCTCTCTCTCTCTCTCTCTCTCTCTCTCTCTCTCTCTCTCTCTCTCTCTCTCTCTCTCTCTCTCTCTCTCTCTCTCTCTCTCTCTCTCTCTCTCTCTCTCTCTCTCTCTCTCCATTGTCTCTCTCTCTCTCTCTCTCTCTCTCGATCCCTGCTCCATGGTCTCTCTCTCTCTCTCTCTCTCTCTCTCTCTCTCTCTCTCTCTCTCTCTCTCTCTCTCTCTCTCTCTCTTTCTTCCCCTCCCCATTTTCTCCCTCCATTTCTTATTCCTTTCCTATTCTTTTACCGCTCCGGGCTTTGTTTATTTCTTGCTCTATGTTTTTTTTCTTTTTTAATACTTTTTCTGCAGTTGTGTCTATGCAATCTCGTGTTTTGTTTATTTTTCATTCATTCTTTTTTTATTCTTTTCATACAGTATTTTTTTCTTTCTTTCGGCTCGTATCTTTTAGCAATGGTTCCTAGTCCGGAGCAGACCTTAAGTGGTCGGGGGTGCGAACAATGTCTCTGCTTCTGTTGTTGTTTTGTTTTTTAAATCAGTTTTCTTTTAAATTTATCTTTTTTTTTTTTTTACGTCTACGCCTATAGGGCCTGTAGGCTTGCTTGAGGGGCCTGGATTGTAGTCGGCCCCACCCCGTATTGGCGCAGGCAAGTGTTTATAGTGGCGCCATCTTCTCTTTTACGTCTATGTTGTTGTTGACGGGATTTTTCTATCAGTTTTACTTGTTTTTATTTATTCTGTTGGCCGGTGATATTGGAAGCAATCCTGGCCACGCCGACAACCTGCTAAAAGTTGCCGTGTCCTTTACTCCAACATTCGTGGGCTTTATGAGAATTTGAAGGATCTTACAATGGCTGCTGTCAACCCTGACATTGTTTTTTGTGAAGAAACTCTTGTTTCTGACATTAGAGATATTTCAGAGCTTCTTATTCCTAATTTTGATAAACCTGTTCTAATTAGACGGGGTTCCTTTCCTCGTGCTCGTGGCATCTGGATCTGAGTACCGCCCAATTTCTATTACTCCTATACTCTTTAAGATCTTTGAGAGGCTTTTGGCTAAACGGCTTTCCATATACTGTGATAAATTCAATCAGTTACCTGATTCTCAGTTCGGATTCCGTAAGGGTTTGGGAACATGTGACGCTCTCTTGACTCTGTCTCATGACCTGCAGTCTTCTTTCGATCGTGGGCATGAGTCTCGAGTTGTTGCTATTGATTTTAGTTCTGCTTTTGATGTTGTGAATCATATAGGGCTCTAATTTATAAAAACAACTCCTTGGTGTTGGTGGAAGTCTTTTCAGTATTTTTAAAGGATTTGTAACTAATCTATCACAGTGTGTGGTTGTTGATGGTGCTGCTCTGCTTCTCTGCCTGTTGTTTCTGGTGTTCCTCGGGGCAGTGGCCTTGGACCTTTATTTTTTAACATTTTTATTTCTGACTTGGGCATTAACCTCGAAAACAAGCTTATTTCATATGCTGATGATACAACTCTATACTCCTCTGTTCACTCTCCTAGCAACAGAGGTGAAGTTGCTGCATCTCTGAATAGGGACTCGGCAATGATCACCGCTTGGTGTCAACTTTGGGGCATGAAGCTTAATGCTAATAAAACGCATTCCATTACCATCAGTAGATCCCGCACCTTGAATCCACCTCATCCTTGTTGGCATATTTTTGGTGAACAGATTAAGGATGTTTCTAGTATCCGCTTGTTGGGAGTCACTCTTGATTCTAAACTGACATTTGAGAAGCATATCCGTTCCATGTCTTCCACTATTGCACAGAAGACAGGCTTACTTCGTAAGTGCTTCAAAACATTTGCTTGACTCAACTGTAATCAGATCTTTTTATGCATTCATTTTGCCCCACTTTGAGTATTGTGCTCCTGTTTGGATGTCTGCTGTCAGTTGCCATTTAAAGTTACTTGACAGAGCTATCATTTCAATTAAATTTATTTCTCCGGCACTTGATCTTGATCATCGGCGTCAAGTTGGTGCCCTTGGCATTTTATTTAAAGTTTTTTTAAGAATAATCGGCATCCCTTACACAATGCTTTCCCTGATCCTCTTACTCCTGCCCGGGTCACAAGGTTTGCTCTTAGTCAAAACGATCTTGCTTTTAATCCTATGAATTTTTGTACGACAAAATTCTCACGATGTTTTCTTCCGTAGTTGACAAGTTTATGGAATCAGTTACCCAATGGCATTGTCCTTTTTTGCATACATTTCTACATTTAAGTCTCGTGTGAATGTCTTTTTGAAACAGTTATTTTATTTTTCCTCCTTTTGGCTTTGACTGGCCAATCTCTTAACTATTCGTTGCCTTTGCTTTTTTCCAGTACCTTTTGTTATTTTGTGTGGTTCAACTTGTATCTGCACCCTGAAGGGAGGCTTTGGTAGCTTATCATCACAAAATATAAAAAAATAGGTATATTCATCCTCTCTCTCTCTCTCTCTCTCTCTCTCTCTCTCTCTCTCTCTCTCTCTCTCTCTCTCTCTCTCTCTCTCTCTCGTGTCCTCATTCTCCCGTAAGCAGGATAGCAGGATGGCAGGCAGGCAGGATAGCAGGGATGGGATGGAGGCAGGCAGCAGGGCGGACAAGCTTATTATTTTTAGGAGCATTTTAACAAACACATTTACGTTGATGGGTGTTGTGCTGCATCATCCCGCTACCAGCCTTCCCCCCCCCCCCCCTCTCTCTCTCTCTCTCTCTCTCTCTCTCTCTCTCTCTCTCTCTCTCTCTCTCTCTCTCTCTCTCTCTCTCTCTCTCTCTCTCTCTCTCTCTCTCTCTCTCTCTCTCTCTCTCTCTCTCTCTCTCTCTCTCTCTCTCTCTCTCTCTCTCTCTCTCTCTATACTGGTGATCTTTCCCCTCTCCCTCTCCCTCCTTCTTCCTCTCTTTCCCTCTCCCTCTCCTCTCTTTTTCTCTCTCTCTCCTCTTTCCACTCACTCTGCTGCTTCAACCCCTCTTCCCCCTTCCCTTCTTCCCCTCTCTCTCTCTCCCTCTCTAGCCCCTTTATTATTCAGTCATCCCTTTCCCTACACCTCATTTTCATCACTTTCCTCCTAGTTCCTCAATCCCCACTTCATTCTATTCTCCTACCTCTTATTCCCTTTCATCTCCCACCCACGCAATGTACCCGACACAACGCATCTCCGCATCTCCCTCGTCCTGTTTTTTTATTTATTATTTTCTTGTTTTTGCTTCTCTGCCTCTCTGTCTGCTTGATCCTTCCATCCCATCTTTGTTTACTGCGTGTGTCTTTCTTTTTTTGCTTCTTTTTTCATCTCTTTTTTTTTGTGAACTCTGCAGACATTTTATTTCCTATCATACTCTTTTTGTTCTCTTTTTCTTTATCTTTACTTATTTATTTTCTATCTGCCTTTCTTTCCTTCTTTTCCTCTCTCTGTCCTAAAACATCAAACCTATCATTCTCTCATCTTTTATTATTTTTTTTCCTTCCTCTCTCTCTCTCTCTCTCTCTCTCTCTCTCTCTCTCTCTCTCTCTCTCTCTCTCTCTCTCTCTCTCTCTCTCTCTCTCTCTCTCTCTCTCTCTCTTCATTTTTCGTACTTTCTTTTTTATTTATTTATTTTTTCTCTCCCCTAATATTTTTTTTCCCTTCCTCTCTCCTCTTCAGCCACTCTCATCGCCACTCCCTCTCCATTACCTTCTTTATCTTCCTCCGCCTTGCACCCTTCCTTTACTACCTTCATTCACTCCATCTCTTCCCATTCTCCCACCCTTTCCTTTTTCCTTTATTCTCCTCGCCTCACACCCAAACCAGCACTAGTATCTCCTCCCCTCCCATGACCCCCTCCCCACCCACAAGCTTTCGTTATCTACTCCCCCTTTCTCTCCTCTCCTCCTCCCTCCCTGCCTTCTCCCCCACCCACCTAGTGACACGCCCAGGCTAACCACGCCCCTCCCCTCCCCTCCTCTCCCCCCCACCCTCCTGCTCTCCCTCTTCGTTTCTCCTGCCCCAATTTCTCCCTCTCTCTCTCTTTCTCTTTCTCTCTCTTTCCTCCCCTCTCTCCCCTCACCCCTCCCTCCATCTGCCCAAGTATATCTCTCTTCGACTAGCTTCCTCCTCCTCCTCCTCCTCCTCCTCCTCCTCCTCCTCTTCCTCCTCCTTCCCCACCCCACTCCACTAGTCCCCCTCCCCTTCCTCCTCTTCTCTCCCTATTCTCCCCACCCCTCAACCTCAATTCCTAGCCCGAACATGCCGCGCAGATCCTCCTCCCCATCCCCTCCCCTCCCCTCCCCTCCCCAATACACCGCCACGCCCATCCAGAACCTTACCTCTCCCCTCCCCATCCCTTCTCTCCCTCCCTTCCTCTCCACTTCTCCCCTCCTCTCTCTCCCCATCCCTTTCTCGCTACGTGTGCCACTTGGGAAGTATATTGGGGAGATAAAGGGAGAGAAGAGAGTGGATGGGAGGGGAGGAGGGAAGTAGGGAAGGAGAGGAGGCGCAGATAAAAAAAAGAAAAAAAGGAGGAGGAAGAGTTAGGGAATCGGAAAGGATTGGAAGAGAGAGAGAGAGAGAGAGAGAGAGAGAGAGAGAGAGAGAGAGAGGAAGACAAAACGGAAGAAATAAAAAGAGAAAGGTAGAGAATAAAAAAACGGTGAATAGAAAACAAGAATAGAAAAAAGTGCCCGAAAAATATGAACAGACAAAAAAGAAAAGAGAAGAAAAGGGAAAGGAGGAAAAAGGAGGATTCTTTCTGGAGGACGAATGAGAAGAAAAAAAAATGGAAATACGAGAATGAAAAAAAAATCACAGAGAAACAAGAAGTGGAGGGTGAGAAAAGGAAAAGGGAGAAATAAAGGATATAAAAAAAAAATGGAAGTAAAATAAAAACAATGGACAGAAAGGAGAAAGAAAGGGGAAGAGATGAAAGGAAATGTCGCTGAAATTGGAAGAAGGGGAAAGTAAAAAGAATGTGAGAAGTAAGCAAAGTGAAGAAGAATACCCATAGCATGAAATTAAGAGAGAGAGAGAGAGAGAGAGATAACACGAAACGAAAATGAGGACTGGAAAAATAGAGGAAAAAGTAAAAAAAAATATATACGAAAGGGAAAGTATTGAGAGAAAGAGTGGACGAAAGAGAGTATAAAGAAATGAAGAGAGAGAGAGAGAGAGAGAGAGAGAGAGAGAGAGAGAGAGAGATCAAAGAAAAAAAAAACGAGAGAAGTGGAGAGGGGGAGAGGAGAGAGAAAGAGAGGAGGAAAGAGAAACGAAAGGCCGATAGTACGAGAAAAAGGGAGAGAAAATCTTCAGTCAAAAATAGTAGAAGTTAAAGGGAGGAGGGATTGGAGAAGGAAAGAATGGGGCTTGAGTTTGGAGGGAGTGAAAGGGGGCTGGGATTGTAGAGAAAAGGGAGAAAATGGGTCTAGGATTGGGAAAGGGAAAGGGATGTTAGGAAGGGGCAGAAAATACACTATGCAAAATATAAGTCGCTGTAAAAGTTTTAATAAAAGCCAAAGATGAAGTACTCTCTCTCTCTCTCTCTCTCTCTCTCTCTCTCTCTCTCTCTCTCTCTCTCTCTCTCTCTCTCTCTCTCTCTCTCTCTCTCTCTCTCTCTCTCTCTCTCTGCTGTTTTTTTTAGATTTTCCTTTCACTTTCTTGCTCTTCAAACATCTTATCTCTTTCTCTTTTCGTTTACCTTCTCTCCCTCCCTCTTCTTCCCTCCCTCTCTCCTCCCTTCCTCCCCCTCCTCTGTCCATCCTCCCCCCCCCCACCCCAACCCCACGACGCTTCCTGACACAGAATAGGGTAGTTACCGGTTGTGGAATTACCAGAGAGAATGAAAGATGTGGCGGAGGGGGCCGAGAAGGGTGATTGGTGGCGGCTGTAGGGACGGATGAGAGGGGCACACGGAGGCTCTTCAGGACGGAAAGGGAAGAAGGAGAGGAGGTGGAGGGGGGAAGGGAGAGGGAGAGGGCGTAGCAAGAAGGAGGATGGGATGGAGGAGGGGAATGGTAGAGGGCGCAGGGTGAAGAGAAAAGAAAGGAAGGAAGAAAATGGGCGGAAAGGGAAGGGAAGGGGGGAGAGGGGCGTAAAAGGCGTAAAATAGAGAGAGAAAAAGACTAAATGACGGAGAACGGGAGGAAGGAGGAGGGTTGAATGGAGCAAAAGAAGGAGACAACAGAGGAATGTGGAAGAAAAGAGAGTGGGGAAAAAGAAAGGAAGAAAACAAAGGGAGAGGGAAGGAACAAGAGTAGAAGTCGAGACGTGTAGAAGAAGGGAAAAAAAGATGGTAGAGAGCACAGCATAAAAAGAAAAAAAAAAGGAAGAAAGGAAGAAAAAAAAGACGTGAAGAGGAGAAAAGTAGAGTAAATGGTGAGGAAGGAGGATGGAAGAAGTAGATTAAGAGAAAGAAGAGAAGATAGTGGAAATGAAAAAAAAAAAGAGAAAAGCAAAGGAGAAGAGGAGAGTAGGGAAAAGAAAGGAGGAAAACGATAAAAAGGGGAAGGAAGAAGAATGGAAGTAAAGATGTGAATGGCGATGAAGAAAAGAATGGAAGAAAAGAGGAAGGAGAGGGAAGAGAGAGAGAGAGAGAGCAAAGGAGGAGAAAATAGAAAACATATCGGGAAACTTGATAAAGGAGAGTGGAGAAAGTGATTTATAGGGAAAAGAAAGGAAGATGATGATGAAGAGGGGAGGGAGAGAGGTGAAGAGAGAAGGAAGAGACTGAACGGTTGAGAAAGAGTGGAAGAGAGTCAGGAGTCAGACGTAAAAAGAAAAGAAAGAAAAGAAACTATCAAGAAAGAGAGAAAAGAGAATGAAGAGAGAGACGTGAAGTGAAAACCCCAAAAAAAATAACAATGAGAAAAGAGAGGAATGGAAGTGAAGGAAGAAACACGAAGCAAAAAGAAAGAGGGAAGAGAAGAACTGCAAAAGGAAGAGAATAGATATGGAAGAAAAGAAACCATGAGAAAAGAGAGACGAGAGGGAAGGGAGAAACTGATTGATAGGGGGAGAGGAAGACAGATGGAGAGAGAGAGAGAGAGAGAGAGAGAGAAGGACATGGAGAGAAAGGGAGTTAGAAAAGGAGGAAGAAGGTAGCAGCGCGGGGCATGACGAGAAAGAAAAAAAGAAAAAGAAAAATGAAGAAAGTAAGAAAATTTGAGGAAAGGATAAAATAAATAAAAGAAGAGGACGAAAAGCGGATCAAAGTAAAGCAGAAATAGAAAGGGAAAAAAATAACGTGAATGACGGCAATGGAAAACGCAAATACTATAGTGAAGAAAATAAGAAAACGATGGAAAAAGAAAACTTAGAAAAGGATGAAAATAAGGGATAACTTTATAAAAATAATGCGTGAACAAGTGACCTTTATGTGTGTGTGTGTGTGTGTGTGTGTGTGTGTGTGTGTGTGTGTGTGTGTGTGTGTGTGTGTGTGTTCCAGGGATTTATTATTTTTACAATTCTGATTTAGAAGAGATAGAACAGCAATAAATGAGAGAGAGAGAGAGAGAGAGAGAGAGAGAGAGAGAGAGACAGTGCGTGGGCGCGCGTGCGAGTGTGTGTGTGTGTGTGTGTGTGTGTGTGTGTGTGTGCGCGCCAATAGCGGTCATGAATGTTTTTACGACCTCAGTTCACCTTCCTAGCGACCCAGATTCTGCTGACCCCCCCCCCTCCTCTCTCTCTCTCTCTCTCTCTCTCTCTCTCTCTCTCTCTCAGCCTGATAACTTACCTCTTACTTTTAGTGTTTTTTTCCTCCGCCTGCATCTCTCGAATCCCTCCTTGCTTCCCTCCTCTCTCCCTCTCCTCTCTCCCTCCTCCTCCTAGCAAACACCCCAGAGCCTCCCAGTTGATTGGTCGCAAGCTGGAGGAGTTTTTTGAGAGCTGCTTTCTGATTGGTGGAAATACTTGAGACTTTTTGAGAGATGTTCTTTTAATTGGTGGAGCCTCGAGGCGACTCTAATGAGGAGGAGGAGGAGGAGGAGGAGGAGGAGGAGGAGGAGGAGGAGGAGGAGGAGGAGGAGGAGGAGAGGAAGAGAGGAGAGAGAGAGAGAGAGAGAGAGAGAGAGAGAGAGAGAGAGAGAGAGAGAGAGAGAGAGAGAGAGAGAGTGTAAAATCTTTCAAATCTAGCTCACACTGCCTCTCCTGGGCTTGCCTCCTTCCCCCTCTTGCCTTCCTGCTTCCCTCCCCTTCTGCTCCCCTCCCCTTCTGCTCCCCTTTCCACCCTTTTCCTTTCTCCTTTTTTATCATCTCCCCTTTCCACTGTTCCTGTTCCTCTCCTTCATCTTTCTTTTTTACCCTTTCCCTTCTTCCCCTTCGTCTTCCCTTCTTCCCTTCTTTTTTTCCCCTTTCCAGACTTTCCCTTCCTACCCGTTATCGTCTTCCTTTCTTATCCTTCCTCTTCCCCATCTTCGTCTCCCCTGCTCATCCTTTTCCTTCCTCTTCTTCGTGTTCCCTTCCTACTCTTCCCCTTTCCTCCCCTTCTTCTCCCCGTTTTACCCTTTCTCTTCCTCCCTTTCTTTTCTCTCCGTTCTTACTCTTCCCTTTCCTCCCCTTTTTTCCTCTCCCTCTCTCCTCTCCCTTTCTCCCCTTCTTCGTTTCTCCTTCCTACCTTTCCTCTTCATCTTCTCTCCCCACCTTTCCCCTTTCTCTCTCCCCCTGTTTCCTTTCCTCTCCTCTGTCTCCCTTCCCATCATTCCTCTCTCCTCTTCCCCCCCCTCTCTTCCTCCCCCATTTCTTTCTCCCCCCCCACCTTCCTCCCCTATAGTCCTCCCTTCCCACCCTTCCCCTACCTCCCTTTTTTTTCGTTCCACAATTTCCCATCCTTGATATTTTCATTCCTTTCTATTCTTCATCTATTCTTCCCTCCTCCAATCTGGCTCCCAAATACTCCTCCTCTCTCCTCTTTCACTCCTATTTCACTTTCTTATCTTTTCTCTTCCTTTCCTCCCCTTTTCTTTTCCTCCACTGCTCGCTCTCCTCCTCCCTGTTTTCTTTTTCTCTCGTTTTACTTCTCTTTACTTCCCCTCTCACCCACCGCTCCCTTTCATATTCCTTCTTATTTTAATCTTATGAATCATCCGCCTCTCCTCTTTCACATTCTTTTATTCCTTCTCTTTTTCTTTCCTCTCTTTATTTATGCCTTCTACACTTCCGCCTTTCCCCTCCTCCTCCTCCTCTTCCTACTCCTCCTCCTTCTCGCCGAAGCATGACACACACACACACACACACACACACACAGCAGCGTCAAGACATCCTTCCTGACGGTGTGAGATAAATAAAAATGCCGTGAAATGTTTAGTGGTCCGAACTAGTGGAATAAAAAAACTCTCAGCCTCGTGCATAAACTGTGTCCTTCGGGAGGGTGAAAAAAAAACATCATTAATTCATGCAGTAAATTTATTAAGTTGTTGATGAGTTCTGGAACAAATTAAAAAGAATATGCATAAGGAATAACAATGTTTTTCCCTGCCTTACTTAGTGCGTTGCTGAAGGCGTGTGTGCCGCTGTTGTTGTTGGTGGTGGTGATGGTGGTGGTGGTTGTGTTGTTGTTGTTTGTGGTGATGGTGGTGGTGGTTGTGTTGTTGTTGTTGGTGGTGGTGGTGGTGTTGGTATTGGTGTAGGTGTTGTTGTTGGTGGTGGTGGGTGGTAGTGATGATGGTTATGTAGGAGAGTAATACGTGATGATGGGATTGGAAATGGAGAAGGGTGATGAGGGTGGTGAGGCTGTGATGCCGTGGTGGTGTGGTGATGATGTTGAATTAGTGTGATAATAGAAGGGTAGTGAACGAGAATGATGAGGAGGAGAGAGGGGAGACTACCTTATTCTTGTCATGACTGAAATAACGTGACGGTGAAGTTGACGCGGTTATTGCTGTGATGTTGTAATGGGTGATGACGGGTGGTGATGACGGGGTGGTGAGGAAAAAACTGCAGTGGTGTTGTGATGGGTACAGAGACTTGGTGATGAACTGTGGTGATCGGGGTGTTGGTGTTGTGTTGTGAAGGGTGGTGATTTGTGATGGAATAGGGTAGTGATTAGGGCTGCAGTTGTGTTGTGGTGATGGTATGTGGTGACAGGGTGCTGTATGTGTGCTCAGAGTGGTCGTCTTGTGTATGGGAAGGTGGGGAAAAGTGGAAGGGGGGGAAGGGGAAGGGGGAAGAGTTCAGTCCCTCCCTCCCTCCACCTCTTTCCGTCCCCTCTCCCTTTTTCTCTCTCCCTTCCTTCAACTTCTTTGTTCCTTCATTTTCCACATCGCTCGTTTTCGTTTCCTTCTTCTCTCCCCTTCTTTGTCGTTTCCTCATCCGGTCTTTTTTGTTTTCGTCTCCTCCTCCTCCTCCTCCTCCTCCCCTCCTCTCGTTCCTTCCTCTGCTTCGTTTATTCATTTTTTTCTCTTCTGGCTTCTCCTTCGTTCCCTCTCCTTTACCTGCATTTCCTAATCACTTTTTTTTCTCTCTCTCTCTTTCTTCTTCTTTCCTTCCCTTGGTGTAATCTTCTCTTTTGATGTTTTTTTAAATAATTTATTTTGGTCTTTTTATATAGGGTGATTTTTTTCTGCTTCCTTCCTCCCCTATTCACCCTTCATACTATTTTTTTTCTTGATTTTCTTTCAGCACCTTTCAGAAAAAAATGCCTCCCCTCTCCCCTCCTCCTTCCCTCCTTCCTTTTCATCTTCTGCTTCTTCCTCGTCAGGTCCTTCTCTTCCCCTTCTGCCTTCCCGTTCTTGGGTTAGGAAAATACCTAGTCTATCCAGAAATAAAATAAAAATAAGATAATCAAACGAAGAGCCGAAACAAACATAAAAAACACAGAAGCATATACATGAACACACACACACACACACACACACACACACACACACACACACACACACACACACACACACACACACATAAAAGATGACTTACGAAAATCGGAATCAAATAGGAAAAAGCAACATCGGAAGAGTGACGAAGAGCGAAGGAGGAAGATAGCAACGGGAGGAGGAGGAAGAGGAGGAGATGAAGGAGGAGAAGGAGGAGGAGGAGGAGGCGGAGGAGGAAAGGATTGTGATGGAGGAGTCAGAAATTGAAGACAAAATTAGATGATTGGTGAGGAGGCTGCAGGGCGAGAGGGGGGAGGGGGGGGGAGGGAGGCGGAGGAATGCCGGTGAAGAGAGAGGGAGGGAGGGAGGGAGGGAGGGGGGGAGAGAGGATAGAGAGAGAATGTAAGAGTGTAGAGAGAAAAAGGATGAATGCAAATGAGAGAGAGAGAGAGAGAGAGAGAGAGAGAGAGAGAGAGAGAGAGAGAGAGTCAAATATCCATCATAATCATCATCAGCCTATATTTTCCAATAGCAATATGTATAGGCACCTCATAAACGTTTCCATTTGTTTCTGTCTTGTGTTCCAGTTTCTCCCACCTCGGCCCGTCCCTCAGCTTCAACCCACACACTTGGCCCTTCCCTCTCCTTTCCTCTCTTCGTCTTGTTCAATCGTAAAAGGTTCATCAAGGAAGGTCAGTTTTATGGCAGGGGGATCTAACCAAAGGCCAAACAAAAGACATGCAGTGAATATTCCCCCAAAAAAGAATGACCTCACTAAATTCTATAGCTCTCTTCATACTCCCTTCTTGAAAGCATTAAGTCATAAGAAGGGGAAATGTGTAGAGTAGAAGGAAAGCTGTTTCAGAGTTTACTTGTCAAAGGGATGGAAACTTAAGCTACTGGTTGACTTTTGCATAAATTTGTTTGGTTTTTCTCGTGCCGCGTCTATGAAACACAAAAGAACACAAAGAAAGAACAAACAACAGCATACCTACTGGTCCTTACGAGGCTGTTTGTTACAAGCTACACTAACTATCTAATCAAAGGTGGAAGATGAAGGACAGCAAAGGCGAAGGAGGAGGAGGAGGAGGAGAAAGAAGAGGAGGAAGAGGAGGAGTAGGAATTGTTGTTGTTGTTGTTGTTAAAGGGAGAGAATTTGTTTATCTTTACAACTCTATGGTTTCAATCTTCCCACTTTTATTACCCTTCTATTATTATCTTCTCTTTTTTTTTCTCTCATCCTTCATCCCTTTCTTCTCCTTCCTCTCCTTCGTATCCTCCCCCCTCCCCTCCCTCCTCCCTGAGCATAGAGGGATTTTTTTCTCTTTACAACGCACTCAATCCTCCCTTCTTTGCCTTTCCTTTCTTATGTTCTCGTCCTTCATCGATTTCTTCTCCTTCCTCTCCTTCGTATCCTTCCTTCCCTCTCTTTACAACGCACTTAATCCTCCCTTCTTTGCCTTTTCTCTCTCTTATCTTCTTGTCCTTCATTCCTCCCCCTTCTCCTTCCTCATCTTCTCCTTAATCGCCCCCTCCCCCCGTCCCCATTCCCCACCCGCGCAGTGAGGGAGCCAAGTTATAATGAGGCGCGTACACTCGGGTGCTTAATGAGGGTCGTTACGGCAAGTGACGCGACGCACCTGTAAGTTCCCCCTCATTAATTGTGATTTACGGCAGGGGGGGGGGGAAGAGGTGAGGGGGGGAAGGGGGGGAGACGGTTAAGCAATGGAGGAGGGGGAAAGGGGAAATGAGAGAGAGGGAGAGGAAATAGGTTAGAAGGAAGGAGAGAGAGAGAGAGAGAGAGAGAGAGAGAGAGAGAGAGAGAGAATAGGTTAGGTTAAGGAGACGAGGTTAAGAGTGGGGAGGAGAGGGGAGGAGAAGCGTGAGAGGGGTGGGGAATGGATGGGGAGTTAAAAGGGAACAGAGAGAGAGGGAACATGCAAGGTTAAATGAGAGGGGGTTATGAATAAGGGATGGAGAGGAACGAGGAAGGTGAGGAATGGGCGTGGAGTGAAGGGGAAAGAGAGAGTATGTACAGGTCAGATGGAAGGGGAGGTGAGATGGGAGAATGGAAGAGGAATGGAAAAGAATGATAAAAGGGAGGGAGATAAAGGGAGGAGAGAGGTAAAGAATGGGGAGGAGTGAAAAGAGTAGAGAGGGAGGGAGTTTGCTTACGGTAGAGGAGGTGAGAGAAGGAACTGAAGAGGGATGGAAAATAACTATAAACGTGAGGGATGGAGTTGGGAGATAAAGGGAGGAGAGGGAGGAGGTAGGTAAGGAATGGAGAGGAGTGAAAGGGGAAGAGAGAAAGAGAGAGAGAGAATAAGGGCGGCTAAGGGAAAGGTGGAAGGGAGGAACGGAAAGGGGATGGAAAAGAGCCTTAACCTGGTAGCAGCGACGGGCCAAATTTGTGCCATGATTAAGGAAAGGAAAGGTATGTGTGTGTGTGTGTGTGTGTGTGTGTGTGTGTGTGTGTGTGTGTGTGTGTGTGCATTAAGGAGAAACTAATGTATAAACAAACATAAATTCCCTTCTCATGGTATCCCTTCTCCCCTTCAGTCTCTCTCCCTTTATTTTCCACGTCCTATGTTGCATCAATCATCTGCTTTTCCTTTTTCCGCCTTTCTTCCTTTCCCAATTTCCCATCCTCTTGACCTCCTCCCTCTCTCCTTCCCGTTCAACCTCCCCCCCCCTGCCTCTCCTCTTCTTCCTCCTCCTCCCCCCCCCTTTGGTCCATCTGTCTTCTTCTCCGCGCCCTCCATCAGGCCCAGTATGATGCATTTCCTGGGAAGGAGTGAACCTGCCTCTCTCCAGCAGCCGGCTCTGATTTCACTTAGATAAGGCCGGTGGAATCGTGTGGTGGTGGTGGTGATGGTGGTGGTGGAGATGGTGAGGTGGGGAGGCAAGGGTGGTATCTCACTGATGTTTTGTTGTTGTTATGTTCTATGGTGTTGGTTGTGGCAGTTCTGTGATGTTATTTCCGCTCGTTCTTTTTTTGTAGTATAATTAGTGGTGATGGTGGTGTTGGAGATGGTGAGGGGGGGGAGGCAAGGGTGGTATCTCACTGATGTTTTGTTGTTGTTATGTTCTATAGTGTTAGATGTGCCCGTTCTGTGATGTTATTTCTGCTCGTCTTGTTCTTTTTTTGTATTATAATTAATAGTCGGATAGTTTATTCCTATGGGTGACGATTTTATTATCCTCCCGCCAGACGCATTCTCGTGTCGTGGTATTCTTGGAAGTTCATTTAGGGCCGCTTTCACAGTCACTTTGTTTGTTTTGATCGTTACCAATGGTAAAATGGTAAAATGAAAGTGTCATAATCAATGCAATAAAATAAAAAAAACACAACCGATACAAATTTATACTTTCTAAAAACGAACTTGCTATTTTTTCGTTCTAATCGGATGAAAACTGTGAACAAACGTACACAGGCGATATAAACTATTTCAGTTAAGCCTCCAGAGAGCCAACCTCCCCCTAAACCAGCACCGCCATATAAAGATAGATGTGACATGCAAACTAACGTACAAAGGTAAAAAAAGAAAATGGTATTCAGATTCTAAAGAACCAATTCTCCCCCAAAATACATATTGATTAAAAGATCTTTGTTATTTTTTTCTTATAAGTAGATTTATATATGTATATTATTGACGAGCATGTAAGCTGTGTGTATAAGGATATAAAATGTGACTGATTGCATGCTAGCGCGTTGGTGATGATGGTGTTTTTTGTCTTTTTTTACAGCAGAGGAGACAGTGCAAGGGCGTAAAAAAAACACCAATAATGAAAAAAAAAAAAAAAAAACGTCTGCCACTTGCTCCTAAATAGAGTAGAGTGGCCAAACAGAAATCAATAATGCGTTCGTGTTGTTTTTGGCGGTGGTATGGCGCATATGTATGGTAATGATGGTGGTATTGGTAGTGCATGTATGTGGTGGTTATAAGGGTGCCTGTGTGTGGTGGTGGTGGTGGGGATAAATGTGGATGTGTGAGGTAATGGTGGTGGTGGAGGTGGTGGAGATGGTGGTGATAAATATGCAAATAAATAAATATGTAAGGTAATATCCAAATAAATAAATATGTAAGGTAATATCCAAGTAAATAAATATGTAAGGTAATATCCAAGTAAATAAATATGTAAGGTAATGGTGGAGGTGGTGGTGGTGGTGGAGGTGGTGACTAATTTGCATGTGTATGGTGGTGGTGGTGGTGGTCGTTTATGTATAGGCAGCGGCATTGTTTACCAAAATAACCTCATCAAGTGCCTTCCTGACACTCCCTCGCCCTTATCTGGTTTGGTCAGGCGGAGGTGGCGGTGGCGGTGGCGGCGGTGGAGGTGGCGGCGATGGCCCTGACGGTGGTGATGGTGGTGGTGGCGGTGATGATAACAGATAATATAGATTTACTGATGATCATGATAGTGGTAATGGTGTTGGTGGAGGTGATAAGGGGAATATTGATACGGAATTCTAACCACCAGCACCAACAACAGCCCTTTCATTACCACCACCACCACCACCATCACCACCGTCTTAGCCGCGTGGCTCAGATTACTTCATTCAGTGAAAATTAGGTGTCAATCCGTTCGGCTCCCTCTGACGGCTTGCTTGGGTGAAGGGTGAGGGACTGCCATGGATGGATGAGGAGGAGGAGGAGGTGAGGAGGAGAAGGAGGAAGAGGAAGAGAAAGAGGAGGAGGAGGTAGAGGAGGTGAGATAAGATAAGAGAAGGAGGAGGTACAAAAAGTATATTAGGAGTCAGAAGAGGAAAGAGAAGAGAAAGGGAGAACAAAAACATAAAAGAGAAAGACGATGAAGATGAAGGAGGAGGAGGAAAAGGAAAAAAGAAGAAAAAAATGGTGGCTGAGAGAGAGAGAGAGAGAGAGAGAGAGAGAGAGAGAGAGAGAGAGAGAGAGAGAGAGAGAGAGAGAGAGAGAGAGAGAAATGAAAGCAGATTGGTAATGACAGGGATGATGAGATGGAGATTTAAGGTGGATAGAGACGAGAGGCGGGACTGAGTGGAGGCGGCTGGCGTGGATGAAAGTGGAACCAGGAGGAAAGTGGATGAAGAGGTGCAGGTAGATGGGTGAGTGGATGACAGGTGTACGTGAGGGAAGGGGATGAATAAGGACAGACAGATGGTTGACAGATGGTGAGATGAAAAGTGAGTAAACAAAAGTGGAGTAGAAGGGAGAAGGTGCAAAAAAAAGTGGAGATTGTGGAGTCGGAGGAAGAAAGAAAAAGGAGGACAAAAATAGAAAAGAGAAAACTAATGAAGATGAAGGAAGAGGAGGAGGAGGAGGAGGAGGAGGAAGAAAAAGAATAGTGAGGTGATTTATGGGTGTGAGGTATGATTGCAAAGAATGGATACGAGTTCGTGGTTGCATGGGGTGGAGTGAAGGGTTTGCATGGGTATAGGGTGGAGGGGGAATCGGCTCATGGGTGGTAATATCGGGGTGTCGTGTGGAGTAACTGGCGTGCGGATTGTCCCTGGAAACGCTGCCAATATAGAAGGAATACGTGCGTTGGTTTACTAAGTGTCCTCCTCTAAGCGGCTTTGTCAAGACTAACAGACGTGACTCATTTCCAGTTCGGGGCCCCGGCTCAGGGTAAACTCACGGGCCTTAGGTTAATATCAGTTTTAGTTTGTTCATCTTTTCTTCCTTTTTTGTTTTCCCGCTTTTCTTTCCGCCTCAGACTCCACAACCTCCATTTTTTGTACCTCTTTTTCCATCTCTTATCTTTTCTCACCTTTCTCTCTGTCTCAGGTAAATTTTCGAGCTTTACGTTAATATCAGTTTTAGTTTCTTCATCTTTTCATTTTTTGCTTTCCCACTTTTCTTTCCGCCTCAGACTCCACAATCTCCATTTTTTGTACCTCTTTTTCCATCTCTTATCTTTTCTCACCTTTCTCTCTGTCTCAGGTAAATTTTCGAGCTTTACGTTAATATCAGTTTTAGTTTCTTCATCTTTTCATTTTTTGCTTTCCCACTTTTCTTTCCACCTCAGACTCCACAACCTCCATTTTTGTATCTTTTTTCCATTTCTTATATTTTCTCACCTTTCTCCTTGTCTCAGGTAAACTCACGCGCTTTAAGTTAATATCAGTTTTAGTTTCTTCATCTTTTCTTCATTTTTGATTTCCCACTTTTCTTTCCGCCTCAGACTCCATTTTTGTATCTTTATTCCATCTCTTATATTTTCTCACCTTTCTCTCTATCTCAGGTAAACTCAGGTAAACTTCGTGTCATCGTCTTTCTCTTTGTCTTCCCCTTAAACCGTATCCTCGCTTTGTTGCTTATTTTCCTTTCAGCCTCTACCGCTTTGGCCGTCCTCCACTCGTCACTGTGCCGACATATCCACCAGAGTAAAGCCTTGCACTTGTTATCCTTTCTGCTCCCGCTCCCGTTGCTGCATTTTGTTTTGTATTTGTAAAGCTTTTCAAATTTTCCCACGTCGCCAGATTCCACCGTCTTTCCCGTCCTCCACCCGTCACTGTAGCCACATAGCCACCAGAGCAATGGGTTCCACTTATTATTCCTCTTTCTGCATCTGTGTTTTATCTTGTATTTGTAAAGCTTTCCCAATATGTTTTTACCTCGCCGTCAGATTTCACCGCCTTTCCAGTCTTCCACCCGTCACTGTAGCCACCCACCAGAGCAATGCGTTCCACATATTATTCCTCTTCCTGCATCCGTGTTTCTTCTTGTATCTGTAAAAAAAATCCCATATGTTTCCCCTTCAGACTCTACCGCTGTTACCGTTCTCCCACGTCACTGTGTCCACATATATCCACTAAAGTAATGCGTTCCACCTAGTATTCCTGTTTCCGTGTTCGTGTCCCGTCTTGTATTTGTAAAGATTTTCCCTGTTTTTCCTCGTCGCCAGATTCCACCGCCTTTCCCGTCCTCCACCCGTCACTGCAGCAGCATTCCCACCAGAGCATGGGTTTCTTCTGTTCTTTCATTCGTGTTTTCTCTTGTATGTCAATTTCTCCGCCCCGACACCTCAACCTTCAAGAGTGTTACGATATTCCATTCCTAGTCGCGCATTCCACCCTTTCCCGAGGCGCCAGAGAACAGTGATGGGAATGGGAAAAGGAAGGGGAGGAAGAGAATGGGACGAGGGGGAAGGAAGGAGGAGGCGGAGGGGAGGGAAAGACGAGGTGGAGGGGAAGGAAGGAAGAAGTGGAAGGGAGGGGAAGAGGAAGGGAAGGAAGATGATGGAACAAGAGGAAGAAGGAGGTGGAGGGGAGAGGAAAAGGAGGGGAAGGTAGAAGATGGGACACGGGGAAGGAGGT
This sequence comes from Eriocheir sinensis, assembly GCF_024679095.1. NCBI lineage: Eukaryota > Metazoa > Arthropoda > Malacostraca > Decapoda > Varunidae > Eriocheir > Eriocheir sinensis. The sequence continues at coordinate 1,978,201 of NC_066559.1, read as the reverse complement.
AAAGTATTTCCCCGTTCTCCACCCGTCACTGTAGCCTCATACCCACTAGTTAAATGCGTTCTGCCTATTATTCCCGTTCCCGCGTCCTATTTTATCTTGTATCTGTAAAGCTTTTCCCATCATTTCCTCGTCGTCAGATTTCACCGTCGCTGGCCGCTCTCCACCCCTCACGCTAGCCACCTGCACAGTGAGATACGCTCCACTGGCTTTTTCCTGCGTTCCCGCGTCCGTGCTTTACCGGATATTTGTAAAACCTTTCTCAGTTTTTCCCCCTAGCCGACTCCCCGAAATTGAAACACATCGGCCACAGAGGACCCGCGGCCCCCCATCCATCCTGGCGGTGCGGCGGCGGCTCGTCGGCGTGTCAGGCGCGGTACAGATTACTGAATGCCTGCACGACGCGGCCTCTCGGTGCGGCCGCGCGTGTTGTAATGGAAATTTACGCCGCTCAACCTTTTAGCCGTGTGTCCCACCTACTGCATGCACGGGAAGAGAGAGAGAGAGAGAGAGAGAGAGAGAGAGAGAGAGAGAGAGAGAGAGAGAGAGAGAGAGAGAGAGAGAGAGAGAGAGAGAGAGACTGACCGGGAGATAGACGACAGAGGCAGAGACAGAAAGAGAAATCGATACAAACAAACAGACAGACAAACACAGACAGGCAGGCAAACAAACAGACAGACAAACAAACAGACAGACAGACGAACAGACAGACACACATTCATGTAAACAGACAAACAGACAGGTATGTAAACAGAACGACTGGCAGAAAAAAATACATAGCCAGAAAAAGTGAGAGAAAAACAACTTTCAAAATCCCGCTTACATTACGGCCGAGTGCCTTGAGAGGGTTTACTAACAGGTAATCTCCTAAATGCCTCCCAGAAAACACTTAGGACGCGGCGGCTCGACAATAAAATTCCGTCACGTCTCCCTCGTAGCCTGCCCGCCGCGATGCCGTGAACACTTGGCCAGATTTACCGCCCCTGCCGCAGTGCATGCAGGCTACCCCGGGACGCTGCTGCACTTCCTATCTCTTTTGCTCTCTCTGTCTCTTCCTCTCTTCTCTTCTCTTCTCTTCTCTCACACACACACACACACACACACACACACACACACACACACACACACACACACACACTCGAATACCTTGTAGAATACGACATTAGGTAACGTTCAAAATGTTAATTGATTTCGCCATCACTTCCACACAGCGGTAATACACAAATGTCTTCCCATTCGTGTCCAGCTCTCCGCCCGCATCCATTATTTCGAGATGTATTACAGAGCGACACAATGGCGTTCCCTCGTCTGTCTAGCTTTCCTAGTACGCCACAGCAGTGATAATGCTGTTCCTGTTAACCACAACCCGCGGCACAGCACGCTCATGTCACCCTGGGATACAACACACACACACACACACACACACACACATTCACCGCGTGATGGACGACGCGGGTTCGAATCCCCACGCTACCACCTCGGATTTTTCAGTCACATCCGAGTGGCTTAAAACTACCCACATGCTGTCCTGAACACCACCCATCAACCCGGACTCTAGAGGAAACCGTCCAAGTGAATCAAGAAGGAGTTCCGCACACACACACACACACACACACACACACACACACACACACACACACACACACACACACACACACACACACACACACACCATGAATCAAATGCTTAAATCTCCCTTGCCCACACTAGTAGTAAGCAGCAAATCACTTTCCCTCACGGCTGCAAATATTTAATGAAACTATATACAAAGAGATGATGAGGTGCTGTTATCATATTTGCCTCGTGTGTCAGCAACACCTAAGAACAGTGAATCCTGTGTTATCGATAAAAGTCAATCATTGCAAAAGAATTTTATCAGTAAATTGTTAAAGCTTTTTTTTTTTGTTTTTTTTTTTTTTTTTTTTTTGACGTAGTGGCCTATTGCGCCGGTGGGCTTTTTCCCGGTGGATCTTGATGGTCGGTCCAAGGCTTCTTCCCGGTGGGGCCTGATGGTCGGTCCAAGACTTCTTCCCGGTGGGGCCTGATGGTCGGCCCAGCCCGTTATGCGCAGGCGAGTGTTAATAGTGGCGCCATCTTGCATTGGCTCATGCTGCCCTCCCGGAGCTCATCTTTAATCCTAGAATCTAGAGTCCGGGTTGATAGGTGGTCTTCTGGACAGCATGTGGGTAGTTTTAAGCCACTCGGCGGCGTCTGAAAAATCCCAGCTTGGTGGCACCGGGCGGGGATTGAACTCGCGTCGTCCTGAACGCGGCGCCGTCACTCTGTCGACTCAGCCACCGCCGAAAATAGCTTTCCTAACCAAGTATTTGTGTCTAAGTCTTAGCGCCGAGTTCCCAGCTGGGGCGGAGGCCAGAAACGTTCCCAAGTCGGGCCATTATCAAGGTGAAAAGTTAAAAAGGGGCCGAGATAACTGCTCTGACTCTGTCTACATTAATTCTGCAACTTTCAAGGTCCCAGACCTAATTTCCTCTCTCTGGAACACCATCTCTACTACTCCAAGCCCCACTTTTCCTTGCCGCGTCGCAGCCTTGTGGAGCTACGAGGCGCGGCCACGATCCTGTTGTCTCATCTGCTTTATCCTCCATTCCGTGCTCAGCTGGCCGCTGTACAGAGCCGTGCACGCACCGCTATTACTTATTTTCTCTTTTGTCCGACTTTAGTGAGTATCCAGAACTTTCCCTCGTCTGACTGGCTCGGCTCCCATTCTGTTTTTGTTGTTGCTTCCCTTGGCGCTGCTGAAGGACGAAATTTATTGACTATTTGGTATAAAATGCGGAACACGGATTCCTGCAACAAGATTTAAAGTTAATTTCCAGACATGTCGTCTACTTACACTGACCAACTAACCTAGCTAACATGTTTTTGTCTCTGCTTCTTTCAGTGACATAAGACAGTCAGTGTTAGCACCGTACCCGCACTCATTATTGCTTCATATAAACTTCTAATCCCTGTGGTCATTCATTCGTTTTTATTCCTTTTTAATCTTAGACAAATATGATTGGCATTTTGGCAAAATTACTCCATGTAACCATATTCCCTCGTTCATTACATGCTGCTGTATGATTCCTTTTCATACTAATCTTGTGAGTTATGACTTCTCTTTTCAAGGTAAGGGTGGGGGAGGGGCTTCGTGGTGCAGTGGTTAGCACGCTCGGGTTTGAATCCCGAGCGGAGTGGAAAAATTTGGGCGGCTTTTCCGATACCCTACGCCCCTGTCCACCCAGCAGTGAATGGGTACCAGATATTAATCGGGGGTTGTGTCCCGTCTCCTGGGATCTGCTCCCTTCTATAATTCCTTCCCTTTCTATCTCTCTCCGGCATATGACCACAGACGTTGCGCCGACTAACGAAACTTTCCAACTCTCTCTCTCTCTCTCTCGTGATGACCTTCAAATGTTACCTTGTCAATCAGGGACCAGCAATTCACCTTTCCCATCCTTTCCCTTCCTTCTCTCTCTCGTGATAACCTTCAAATGTTTCCTTGTCAATCAGGAACAGCAATTCACCTTTCCCATCTTTTCCCTTCCCTCTTTTCTCTCCCCCTCCCCTCCCTCCCCCTTTTGCCTCCCATAGAAAGTCCCACAAACTCAGGTGAGCTTTGATTAACCTGTAGGGCTCAGGCATTCGTCCTATCACATTCCCTTACCGGAGCTTCCTAGAAACCACCGCAGGTATGAACAACCTAATTAGGAAATGTCGGAAGCACCTGTCCGCTGATAAGTAAGGACAAGCGTGTGGTTGTTGTGGAGGAGGTTATTACGTCATGTTGTGTTGTGTTGTGTTGTGTCGAGCCTCGCTTCGTGTTGGTTGTAATTAACTCGTTTACCTCGATCCGTTTCCGTTCCTCGGCTGACACACGTAATTATCCAGTTGATCCGTTTGTCTCGCCGGGGCAACTTCACTGTGATTCGCCCTTTTGACCGCTGGGGAACTCTAGAGGTTAGGTGGCTGCTTAAATCGATGGGTAGATAGTTTGATAGATAATGGTGAATGCAAACAGACAGACAGACATAAGGCAAACACAGCCTCAGATATAAAAGACAGACGGACACATAGATAGAAAAAATAAAAGAAAAATATAGATTGAGAATGCGGATAAGTTGTTTGACCATTCAGTTAGCTGGTTGACAAGGCAACACGCAGACTAGGGAGAGTGACGTTCTCCTGCATCCCCGGTGTACTTGTACCTTGTAACTCGAATCCCGCGCGCACCGGTAAGGACCCACGAGGAGCCTTGCCCGCCCGTCCCGTCAGCTGTGTTATCTTCACGGAATTAGACAGGAGCCGCTGAATCGCGTTAGTGCTTAGCTTCTTATGGCGTCGGCTAGAAACAAGGTGAGCGTGTGTTGTATTACGTTGTGTGTGTGTGTGTGTGTGTGCGCCAGCCCGTTCACCACTAACTATTGCGTTGTGTGTGTGTGTGTGTGTGTGTGCCTGTCTGTTCAGCGACCCATTGACATTCAGGTAACTCACAACGCTTGAATGAGAAGGGGTGAGGCGGAGCATGGTGGTAATGGAGTGAGATAAGAGACTCCAGGGCGGGGAAACACAGGGCACGCACAAGGAAGAGTATACCAGACGTGGAGAAGAGCGTGGTGTGGTGTGGAATCAGAAGGGGGAATGTGGTACGGAATGGCATGCAGGAGAGCCAGGCAGGGAATGTGTAAGGGGAGGGGTGCCTGGCATGGTGAAGAAGGAGGGGAGGGGAAAATTCAAGGCTAATATGAGCGAACAAGGACTTGCAAATAAGCGGTATAGGAGAGAGGCGGTTGGGAAGTGACGTAGAGGGGCAGGATGGAAGCTGGGACAGGATTGATTGAAAGTGAGTAGGATGGGTCAGTTTGTACTAAAGAGGTGTGCATACAGTGAAGGGTCATAGAAGAGTATAAACCTAGGTAATAAGGCCGGAAATAGGGGAATAGTGAGGGGTGGAATGGTTAGGGGTGTGAGGGATGAGTTTTTTTATTTTATTTTAATTTTTTTTTTTTTACAGCAAAGGAGACAGTTCAAGGGCACAAAAAAAGCAAACATTAATAAAAAAAAAAAAGCCCGCTACTCACTGCTCCTAAAAAGAATCCAAAGAGGTGGCCGAAAGATAGGTCAGTTTCGGGAGGAGAGGTGTCCTGATACCCTCCTCTTGAAAAAGTTCAAGTCGTAGGCAGGAGGAAATGATGAGATGATAGGATGAGAAGCGGAACAGGTGACGACAAAAGCAAGTAAAGTGATTGGATGCATATTTTGGAGTGCATAAAGCAGCCCGGCGGATTTGAGGGTAATACTTTAAAAGAAGTCCGCCTCCCCCTCCGCCACTCCAGCCCCCCCAACCCCCCAAGACAAGCCTGGGGAACTGTGGGGAACCGGGGTCTGGGGGGGGGGGGGAGCCAAAATCACTGAAAAATGGGCTTCCAAAATGTTCCTAGAAAAATCCCTAAATTAAGGAAAACTCCCTAGTCTCGAAAATAAGGAGAGTCCCTAACTTTATAACCTAGCAGCTAACTGGGTATTACCGATTAGAGTCTTGGATACGGGGAAAAAAACGGAGAGATGAATACGGGGACGGGCGGGGAGGGTCTGGACGTCGAGCGGGGAAGAGGGCGGATGGCGGTGAACGAGGAGCGATGGGGTGAAAGGCAAATGAGGTGGAGGCATGGGAATAATGAAATAGGAGAACAGAGTGGAGGCGGAGTGGTGCTGGGAAGGGCGGGGTTGGGGGGGGGGACGTTGGATTGTTGGGGGATGAGACGAGGAACGGTGGAGTGGAGGCTGAAGGCGGAGTGAGGGAGGAGGAACCGCAAAATATAGTTTTTTTTAAGGGCCGGGGATGAAGGAAAAGATAGGAAGAGGTGGAGTGTGGGTGCCTGGAAACGAGGAGGGATGGGTGGAGGTGAAAGGAGGTGAGGTGGATCCGTGGATATTGTGAAGAAATGTGACTAGGGAAAAAAAATGGTATATGGGTAGCGGTGTGGAGGGACTCGGAGGCGAGGCAGTGAGGTGAAGGTGGAGAAAACTTAGGTGTTATTGTTATAAAGTGGCTAGGTAAAGCAGGGCGCCATATGACCATGCAGTTGCGGCGCCAAGAGAGAACGCCAAAATAATGAACCAGATAATCAGATAAAGAAGGATGGGAGTGGTGGGGGGAGTGCGCGGTGATGAGAGGGCAGAATGGGGTATGGTTGGCGGCAGAATAGAAGCAGAATAGAAGCAGAAGGCGGCGGAGCGATGGAGGTGGAGTCGGAGGAGGCGTGGGCATAATGAAGCCGTCGGGAGCCATCAGTCGGGGTATTATCAGTCATTATCAGGGAATTAGAGGCTTCGGGCCATTAGCTGTAAACACCGCGCCGCCGCCGACGACTGCTGATTAATGGCCCCGCCCACGCCATTTATGTGACAGTAATGGCGCCAGGGACTCCCCGACGCCGGATTTATACCATATTTTCAACGCACCATTTTTTACCCTCCCAATTTTTTTCTCCTCTCCACTGTATAATATTTTTCAACACATCATTTCAACATTTTTTCTTCACCGCATATTTTCACCGCCACGTTATTACCCATACATATCTACTTTTTTATGCATTTTAGAGAACTTAATTTTGCTTTGCGTGTTTTTGTGGAGTTTTGAATTAACGCAACGGATCGCAAATCAAGAAAAACAACAGCAACAAAAAAAAAATGGAGGAAAGAATGCAAGAATGAACGTGAATATCAAGAGAGAGAGAGAGGCAAGAAGCATTTTAGTGAAGCTTCAGTAGGGCGCATCGAAGCTCCATAGCAACGGCGTAGCGTCGTAACACTGCACAAGACATGGCCGTTCTGTGCTGACCGCTGGTGATTGGGGGAGGGAGGGGGGGGGGAGAAGGTAAGGGAAAAAAGAAGGAAGAAAGAAAAAAGCAATTGAAAAGGAGAGGAAGGAGACAGCAAGGGTGAGGTATGGAGAGACAGCGCAGGGATGGGTTGAAAAGGAGTGGGAGGAAATAGAAGGAGAGAAGGAAGAGGAAGGAAAGGAAGAAGAGGGCAAGGGAGGTAGAGGCAGCAAAAGAAGGGGGTGAGAAGGAAGAGTGAAAGGGAGAGAAGACAGGAAGAGAAGAGGGCAGGGGAGGAAATGACAGGAAGAAGAGGAGTAGGTAGAAGTGAGGGAAGAGGAAAAGAGAGAGCAGGTCAGAGGAGGAAGGGAAGAGGTGGGAAGGAAAGAAGAGAGGAAGGGACGGCAGATCAGTAGAGGAAAAGAGGGATTGGGAAGGGAAGAAAGGAAGTAGAGGATATAGACAACACACACACACACACACACACACACACACACACACACACACACACACACACAGGACTCTTTAGGGTGATTTATTTCATTATTAGCAAGTCGTTATATATCATCACTTTACATTTTACTATCCTCCTCCTCCTCCTCCTCCTCCGTGTAATTCGTGCATCCTCTTATTTCCGGCATTCCGTCTTAATACCCACGCCGAGAGAGAGAGAGAGAGAGAGAGAGAGAGAGAGAGAGAGAGAGAGAGAGAGAGAGAGAGAGAGAGAGAGAGAGAGAGAGAGAGAGAGGGAAAGTTAATAGAGTCTACATTTCTTAATCTCCGTAATGTTCCTTCCTCGTAACTATAATTGGTTTCAGGAATTGCAGTCGGGGTAAAGGATGTGGAGAATGTTTACCTCCTGCTTCAGCCACGATTATTATTTATTTATTTATTCATTTTATTATTGTTTATTTTTATCCTTTTTATTAGTTATTCATTATTATTATTCGTCCTCTGTTCCTGCTGCTGCTACTGCTGCCACTACTACTACTACTACTACTACTACTACTACCAAAACTACGACTAATACAATAATATCAACCACTTCCAGTGCCAACACTACCACAACCACTACCATCTCGTCACTACCACCACAACCACCCTCACCACTATCTCCATCACCACTACAAACCCTTCCACCCCTCACCACCACCATCACCACAACCACCACAATAGCCAAAAAAAAAAAAAAATATCCCTAACAAGAAAACTGTATTACCTTAAAAGAGTGCTTCGAAACAATATCAAAATGGAAACAGTGAAACAAACCCCGCCGAGCACACGCCGAGCATTCTGAAGCTCCGGAGCGTTGCTAAGTGAACCCTGGGCCGCTGGGAGGGGGGAAGAAGGGAGGGAGGAAAGGAGGAGGGATATAAGCGGTAAGAAGAGACGTGCAGATAGGGACAAGAGGAGGAAGGAGAGGGGGAAGAAGAGGAGGAGAAGGAGGAGGAGGAAATGGGACGAGGGAAAAAAAGAAGTAGAAATGGGAGAAAGTGGGGTAATGAGATAAATTTAAAAAAAAGTCGGGAAAGGGGAGGAAGATATAGGTAAAAAGTAGGAAGCAGGAAAAGAGGAGGAGGAGGCGAGGCGAAGTAGGAAATGAGATAACAGAGGAGGAGGAGAAAGGACGGACGGAGAGGAACAAGTATAAATAGGAGGAAATGGAGTAAGGTGTTGAATGAAAAATAAATCTTGAATGAAAAGGAAGACAAGGGTACGAAATCAAGACGCTTGCAAGAAGAGTTAATTAAGAAGAAGAGGAAAAGGAGGCAAGTTAAGAACAAAAGAACATAAAAACCTAAGGAGTCTGCAAGAGGCCGGTTGGGTAGGAAACGCAGTGAGAGGCGGAGGGAGGAGGAAGGAAAATAGTAAAAACGGGGAAGAATGGGATAATGAGATGCATAGAAATGGGTCGGAAAAGAGAAGGAAGATAAGGGAAAGGTGGAAAAAAAGTAAGAGAAAGAAATAGAGAGGAGGAGGAGGAGGAGGAGGAGGAATAGGAAATGGAATGAAAATAAGAGAAGGGAGGAAGGAAAGAAGTAGAAATGGGAGAAAATAGAGAAATAAAGTGAAAAAAAACGCTGGAAGGAAAAGGAAGATAAGTAGGAGAATAAAACGGAGAGGAGAAGGAGGAGGAGGAGGAGGAAATGAAATAAAAAAAAAGGGGGAGGGAGGAAGGAAAGAAGTAGAAATGCGAGAAAATAGAGAAATAAAGTGAAATAAAAACGTTTGAAAGTAAAAGGAAGATAAGGGAATGATGTAGGTTGAGAAAAGCAGGATGAAAAGCAGAAAAAAAGAAGAGAAAAGACCAGGAGGAGGTGAGGTAGGAAATGGGATGAAAGAAGTGGATGGAGGAGGAAGGAAGGAAGGAAGGAAGTAGGTAATAAAAGGAGAGAACCGGGATATGGACAGGCATTAAGAGGTCTGAAAGAACGAACATATGGAAAAGTTGTTGGTAAATAAATCGAAAGAAAAGGGAAAGAAGAAAATATAAGAAAAAAATGGGCGAGGCAAAAAAAAATGTAGTTGGAAGAATGGAATGAGGAAATGTTTGCAGTCTGAACATAAAAGGAATGATGGTAGAGGTAATAAATGAAAGAGGGCTGATATATGATCTTAGATAAGGAACTTTTGAGTTAATAAACGGAAAGGGATAAAAATTGAAATATGAATTGGGGAGAGGGAGAAAAAAAATAGATAATGGGGAATGAAAGAGGGCCGATATGGTCTTAGATAATGAGCTTTTGAATTAATAAACGGAAAGGGATAAAAAATTAAATATGAATTGGGCAGAGGGAGAAAAAAATATATAAAACGAAGAAGAGAATCGGAATAGGGAAAAAGAAAGGAAAGGGAAGAAGGAGAGTAGAACGGAAAAGAAAAAAAACAAAGGGAAAATAGAAAAGTAATCAAAATACAGAAGAAAGGAAATGAGAGAAAGGGAAGAGGGGGGAGAGGAACGAGAAGGAAAACTGAGGAAAAAGGGGAAGAGGAGCGGAAAAGAAAAGAAATATGAGTGTAAAGAAGAGGAATGGTAAAGAAAAAAAGAAGAGGGAGATGGACGGGAACACTGATGGGCTTGGATAGAAGGAAAGGAGAAAAGGGAGAAGGGAGAGAGAGAGAGAGAGAGAGAGAGAGAGAGAGAGAGAGAGAGAGAGAGAGAGAGAGAGAGAGAGAGAGAGAGAGAGAGAGAGAGAGAGAGAGAGAGAGAGAGAGAGAGAGAGAGAGAGAGAGAGAGAGAGACACACACACAGACAGACAGACAGACAGAGACACAGACAGAGACTTGTTGTAGTAAAGGGATATCACTGTGAGAGGAGAGGAGAAAGAAAGAATGAATAAGGGAGAGGGGCGTCGTTAACCGTGGATGCCGGAATGTGCGCGGAGGGAAGGAAGGAAGGAAGGAGGATCGAGACGAGGGAAATTAAAGGATTACAAATTAAGAATGAATAAGAGGAGAAGGAACGAGAGACGTGGACGGGTTGACTGAATGTGGAGGAGGAGCATAAAGATAAAAGGAAGGGAGGAAGTGCAGGGGAAGAGGAGTGAATGATGGAGATGAGAAATGTGCACAAAGAGAAGTATGAGATGGGGTATAAAAATTAGAGAGTAAGGGAAGGAAGGAAGGAAGAAATGAGAGATATGGACTGGTTGACTGAATGTGGAGGAGCAGGGAGGGAAAATGAAAGGAGGAAACATGGGAGAGAAAGTGGAAGGGAAGAAGAGATAGGGAGATGAGAAATGGATGCAAAGAGAAAGAAGGGAAAGAGGGAGGGGGAAACAAGGGAGAGAAAGTGGAAGGGAAGAAGAGATAGGGAGATGAGAAATGAATGCAAAGAGAAAGAAAGGAAGAAAGAAGGAGCATACAGATAAGAGAAAGGGAGGAAACAAGGGAGAGAAAGTGCAAGGGAAGATGACGAATGGATACAAAAAGAAGAAAAGGATGAGGCAAGGAACCGAAAGAGGAGAAGAAGGAAAAAGGAAGAAGTGAATGAATGATGGTTTGAATTTGTTAGGTAAAAGTACAGCAAGATAAAAATAGAAGAAAGGGAAGGAACAAGGGAGGAAGAGAAGAAGGAAAAAGAGAATGAAAATAATGAAAAGGATTTGAAATGGCTGACAATGTATAGGAAAAAACAGAGAAAAAAGGGAGAATGCCAAGAAACAGGAGGAAGGAAGGAAGGAAGGAAGGAAAGAAGGAAGGAGTTCAAGAAAGGGAAAGGAGAGAGAAAGCAAGGAAATAAGAGAGGGAAGGAAGGAAAAGACCAAAGAAACGTAGTAAAGGAAAGGAAGGAAGGAGTTAGGGGAATCTGAAACGCTTGAGTAAACGCACAGGAAGATACAGAGAGAAGGAAGGAAGGAAGGAAGAGAGAAAGCAAAGAGAGAGGATAGGACGGGAAGAACGAAAGAAAGCGAGAACGAAGGAGGGAGGGAAGGAAGAAGCAGGAGTATAGCACAGTGGTAAGCAACGCCTGTAAAGTGTAATATGATATGGGAGAAGGAAAATGAGAGGGCGGAGATGAACTACAACCAAAGAAACTGAATATTAGAAAGACTGAGAGAAAGCGGAGACAGTCGAGAGCGGGGCAGGAAAATAAAAGGAAGAAATTATACTAAACCGAGAACAAATATATATAGAAAGACACAAACAAAAGAGAAAGAAGAGATGTATTATGAGAAGATGCAGAATAAGAAAGAAAAGTAAGAAGAAGAGTAAGAAAAAAAAAAAAAAGGTAGAGAGGAAAGAGAGATAGGGGTATTAATGAAAGTCTGTAAGGATGGAAGAAGGAAGGGAGAGAGAGATACAGAAATGGACAGACAGATAAATAAAGAGAAAGAGTGAGAGAGAGGAAGCTTGCAAGGAAACAGCAGAGGGAGAAAGGAAAATAGACTCGAGAATTGATGAAAAAACAACCGAAGGAAGGGAGTATAGAAGAAGAAAAAAACAAGGGAGGAAAGAACGAAGGAAGCAAGTAAGGGAGGATGAAGGAAGAAGAGAGAGAGAGAGAGAGAGAGAGAGAGAGAGAGAGAGAGAGAGAGAGAGAGAGAGAGAGAGAGAGAGAGAGAGAGAGAGAGAGAGAGAGAGAGAGAGAGAGAGAGAGAAAAATAAGTGAGCTAGGGTGAGTTGAACCATAAAGCTTGCAAGGAGGGCGGTAAGTCAAAGAGGAAAGTGTCCTTGTAGGGAGAAGGGGAGGAGGGAGGAAAGGGAGAGAAGGGGAAGGGAGAGGAATACGAGAGTGGGCATAAGGGACGGAAAGGGGATATACGAATCAGAGGGAAAAAAGGCGAGTGAGGAGAATAATGAGGAAGGGAAAGATTGAGGAAAAGTGATGGGAAGGAAAAAGAAGATGAGGGAGGAAGGGAAAAGAACAAGTGCTGGGAGAGAAGGGAAATGGGAGAAAGGGGAGGAAAGGTGATAAAAGTGATGATAAGGGAAAGGAGATGAGGAAGGAAAGGAAAGGAAAGGAAGGGAGGAAAAGGTGATTAGAAGGGACAGGTGATGGGAAGGAAAAGATGATAGGAAGGAAAAAATGATAGGAAGGGAAAGATGATAGGAAGGAAAAGATGATGGGAAGGTAGAGGTGATGGGGAAAGAAAGATGAGAAAGAGAGGTAAAGGAAATGTAAAGGGAAATGCAGCGGGGAAATTAATATGATGGGAAAGAAAGGGGATGGAAAAGGAAGGGGGTGTGAAAATAACTGGGATAGGAAAAAAAAGGGGGATGGAAAGGGAAAAGAGAAAAAACGGTGCGGAAGAAAAGGAAAACAAGATGATAGGAAAGTAGTAAAAGCAGTGGATTTGAAGGAAAGAAAAGGTGACGGGAAATGGGTGTGGTAGGGAAGAGGCTTTGGGGAAGGATGAGAAAGATGATTTGAAAGAGATAAAAATGAGGAAAAAAATAAAACGAGAAAGGAAGGACTAGATAATGAGGGAAAGAGGAATAGGAGGAAATTTACAGCAGAGATAAGCGAACAAAAGAAGAAAAGGAAAAGTTAAGTGAGGGAAGGAAAAAAAAAGGAATGGAAGGTAACTAAGAGGAGGAAGAGGAAACACGGAAAATTGTAATAAAAGGAGAGGAACAAAATGGAGAATAAGAAAAAAATGGTTGAAAAAAAGGGAAAAAATAAAAGGGAAAAGGGGAAGAAAGAGTGTGAAATGTGAAACTTCCATAAAAATACTATAGTTGAGAATGTAGGAAAGGGAGAGAGAGAGAGAGAGAGAGAGAGAGAGAGAGAGAGAGAGAGAGAGAGAGAGAGAGAGAGAGAGAGAGAGAGAGAGAGAGAGAGAGAGAGAGAGAGAGAGAGAGAGAGAGAGAGAGAGGCAGACAGACAGGCAGAAAACATATAGGAACAGATAGAAAAACAGGAGAGAGAGAGAGAGAGAGAGAGAGAGAGAGAGAGAGAGAGAGAGAGAGAGAGAGAGAGAGAGAGAGAGAGAGAGAGAGAGAGAGTAGACAGGCAGACAGACAGACAGAAAAACATATGGGCACATAAAGAAAAACAGTCAGACGCAGAGAAAGACAGAAACAGACAGAAACAGACAGGCGGAGGCACAGACAAAGAGACAAAAAGACTGACAGAAAGACCGACCGACCGACAGAAAGACGAGCCATGAAAATAAGTTAAAGTTAGTAAGTCTTTTGAACTCCAAAACCGACTTACTAAACATTAATGATAAATACCAAACAAGACAACAAAGTAAATAAACTAAGACCAAAGAGAACAAACTTGCACAAACTCCGGAAGGAAGAAGAAAAAATATTAATCCGAACTTTTGCAACTTTTAAAACGAAAAGTGAAATTCACGAGGAAAATAAAATGCCGAAGAAGCTGAAAATGGAAACTGAGGAGAAATTAGGAAAGGGAAATAAAAAAAAACAATGAGAACTCGTAAAAATATATAAGAAGAAGAAGAAGGAAAAGAACCTGGAAATCTAGGGCAAACAGGAAGATTATATTGGAAGGTAAAATAAAAATCACTTCCCTGGTGACACTTTCAACAGCTGGATGGACGGAACATCGGCAGTGCCTTCCCCGAGCCTGCAAGTGTGGGAGGATGTTGGAGAGAGGGAGGGATGGAGGGAGGGTGAAGGGGGCTAGATACGGGAAGCGAGGAGTGTGTGTGGGATGGTGAGGCCAGGAGACAGCACGAGGAAGATAAAAGGATGAGGAGGAATGAATGTTAGCGTGGTAAGGAAGGGGAAGAGTGAAATTGAAAGGAATAATAAGTGATGAAAAAAAGGATAAGGTTGGATGGAGGTTGAAGGTGATAGGGAAGGATTGAGAGCAACAGGAAAATAAAATAGACTAGCAATGGTGGAATGGAGGGAGAATATGAGACGCCGTAACAGAGATAGGAAAAGAAAGGGGATGGGAAAAGAAAAGGGGATGGGAAAATAACTGGGATAGGAAAACAAAGGGGATGGAAAGAGAAAAGAAAGAAAACGGTGCGGAAGAAGAGGAAAACAAAGGTGGCCAAAACTGATAATTTTAGCAATGTTAAACGTACTTAGGATGGTTAAAGATGTTGATTGGTGGTGATAGGGCGATAGTGGAAATACTAGGATGACTAACCATACCATTACTATACTAACTAACTAATATACTAACACGCCTGCGTCTGCTACGTACATTTCTTAGGGCTAGGGAGAGAGATCTTACGTTATCATTCAAGGGAGACAAGGTTACCATTGAAGAGAAAGTTAGATTGCTATTTAAATAAGGTTACATTGTTGAGTCGAATTTGTTTAGTTAGGGATAAGAAACGACATTTTCCTTTTACGGTCCGGGAGAGGGAGCTTGTGAGAGAGAGAGAGAGAGAGAGAGAGAGAGAGAGAGAGAGAGAGAGAGAGAGAGAGAGAGAGAGAGAGAGAGAGAGAAACTGTCAATATAAGGAAAATGAGAACTATGGCGTAGGTAAGGAGAGGATCGTTAAAATAAAAAAAAAGGGGCCTATAGGGGTTAAAGAGAAGGTCGGGGAAAGTTGAGGCTAATGGAGCAATTTGGGCAACTTTGGGTAGGTGTTGGCGTAGTGAGGGGAAAGTTAATGGGATGGATGAATGGGCGTGGAGATTGGGGGGCGGCCGGGGGGGGAGGCTCTTGAAACGGTATTAGGCTAATGAAGGGGGTTTGATAGTATTGGGGTTGATGGGGCGAGAAGGCGTGAGACTGTTGGGAAGGAAGGGAGATATTTTGGTTAAGTTTAGCTGAGGATGTGAGGTTGATGGCTGACGGGTGATGGGAAGGGGGGGGGGGCGAGGCAAAATGGATGAGGGGTGATGGGTGAGGCGAGTGTTAAGAATAAGGGAAGGAGGATAAATGGATGATGCAGCAACCAGGTTAATGGAAAGAGTATGTTTCTCAGCGGGAGTGTGTGTGTGTGTGTGTGTGTGTGTGTGTGTGTGTGTGTGTGTGTGTGTGCTCCTGGATGACTGGCGAACACTCCATATTGGCTGAGTGGATTGTACATAGGCCTTTTTATTTTTTTAGTAAAGGAGGCAACTCAAAAGCAGAAAAAAAATATACTAGAAAAACATTTAAGGAGTGTCGCTTGCTGTGTGTGTTGTGCGAATGTTACAGCGTCTAGGACAGAGTTTACAGCGCTGATGTGGACGTTCTGTGGCTGGAGGCAGGTGGATAACTTTAGTTGTGGAAGATCTATTATTTGTAAATGGTGAATCAATTGGATTATTATGCGTCTTTCGTCAGCCTGGAGCGTTTGAACTCCTCTTGTCTAGTGAGAGCAAAGACGAATACCTGGCGCAAAAAACAGTACACACTTAGCAAACTCATTACATTATTACTCGCATGACCTGTTGTTTGGAACGGTGAAAAAAAAGCCAGGCCGTCGAAAGTGGCGACAGTTCTTTCCCAAGTGTTGCTGAGAAGATTCTTAGTTAGGGTGGTTGGGAACTCTTAGCAGGATAGGTGGGGAGTGTTTCAACTGTTCTTCAAAGTGTGTGTTTTATTATGATTGGGAGAGTGTATCAGGGTAAGTACTTTTTTTTACCGTGCTCCAAAACGTTTCGGGGTTTATACGCATCCACATTTGAATTTTTCTTTCTTTGTAGAAGTGGTGGATATTTCCAGAGGTAGTGTTAATAGCCTAGTAGTAGTTTTACAAGGCTTCTGCATCATGGACTTAAAAAAGACTCCTCAGAACCCGACTAATATCGTCTGTGGCCTTTTGGAATAGTTATTTTGAGAGCCGGAAGCGTCTTGAGTTTGGAGTGTTGAAAAATAATGTGCTCGAAGGGGCATAGGGTGGTTGGGAACACTGTTTTAGTAGGAATGGTGTAGAGTATTTCAATGTTGCTCAGAGCGAGTCTTCTGTTATAACTGGGGAGTGTTTAAGGGTAAGGAATTGTTTCAAGATGATCATAAGTGTTCCAAAGGTGAGGGGAAGCAATCTGACTCCACATTCTCAAGCATTTCAAGGCTTTCACACCCGCAAATAATAAGACTTTCATAGAGGTTGTGAGCATTTTCAAGGCTAGTTTTATGAGCCTAGTAATGATATGACGAGGCTTCTGCACTATGAACGTGGCATAAGACTCATGATGCCCCGATAAATCTCCTTTGAGGCCCTTTGAAATATTTATTGTGAGAGCGGAAAGCGTCTGAAAATACGGACACAGGACTGGAGGGAAGGTTTCGATCTCATTCAAATTAATT
The DNA here is from genome assembly GCF_024679095.1 of Eriocheir sinensis. Lineage (NCBI taxonomy): Eukaryota > Metazoa > Arthropoda > Malacostraca > Decapoda > Varunidae > Eriocheir > Eriocheir sinensis. Next base: position 1,961,706 of record NC_066559.1, on the reverse strand, counting down.
AAGTATTGCTGCACGGCTACCAAGCGCGTGTTCAGAGCAAGGAGGACGTTTCAAAATCATCACCGGAGAGTGTTCCAGAGTGGCTCAGGGGAGTGCTTCAGCGTGACTGGAAAGCGATGTTCCCCGAGGCAAGGACTGTATGCATGTCAAGAGTAATGCCATGTAAAGTAAACACGGAAGGAACGCGAAGGTAAACTTACATGTGACTCGAAGACAAAGAAGGTGGAATACAGAGGTGCAGGTGGCGCTCGGATCCCCTTGACGCCCTTACAAGAGGTTGGTTAATGATGTACGTGTTTGTTCACCCCGTCAGTCATTCCATTACGTCTCCCGTCCCTCCGCTTCATTGCCATCCGTCTTACTTAAATTACAAGTAACGCTGGTATCTCAAGGCATTACTCTTCCCTCGTGTTTGTGTTCCTCTTTGCGTGTATTTTCTCCACTAATGTCTTTCATCTCATTATCTATCGGTCTGTAAATATCTCTTGTGTATCCTTTCCATCATTCATCTCCTTTACACCATCTCCATTATTCGCTACAGCTGTCTCGCATCTCTGTTTATCTATCTGTCTATCTATCTCGTTTATTCTTCCCACCATTTACCTCCGTGATTCTCCACATTTATCTTTCATCTCTATCTCTCTGTGTCTATCTATCTCTCGTGTATCCTTTGCAGTTTTCGTCTACTGCTGTCATTTATGTATTTGTTTATGTATCTCATGTTTATCCTCTCCATAATTCATCTCCATTTTCATAATTCTCTATAGTTGCCTTTCATCTCTATCTATTTGTCTATCTATCTTTTGTTTATCGTCTCACCTTTCTTCTATCTATCTACATATCTTCCTTGTTTATCCTTTCAATCATTCTTCCCCGTCATTCTATTCTGCCATCTTTCACCTCTATCTCTGGCTATCTCTTGTTTAGTCTCTCCATCTTTCCTCGTTTCTGTGATCCCCCATCTTTCACTGTGTCCCTTCCAACGCCACGGTCTGTATTTTATCCCCACCAGCCTTTTATCTTCGTCTCATCCGTCTATCCTTTTAGCAGGTTGGTCATGTAATGGGTGTTTCTGACTCTAATCCTCTTTCCCTGTATCTTCCTCTTACTTGTCGCCCGTCACTTAATCTCCCTCTTTTCTGTCCCCTTTTTGTCTGCCTAAATCTAAGTCTCCCTTCACCTCACCTCTCTGTCTCCCCCAACTTCCTCTGCCTCCCCTCCCTTTACCTATTTTATCTCCCCAATCGCGTGTCCTCTGATCTGCCTCCCTCTCTTCCTCACCTTTTTGTCTCCCCCAACCGAGCTTCCTCTATTCTGCCTCCCTCTGTCTCCCCAACCCTGTCTTCTGTTTTGTCTCCCTTTCCTCTGTCTTTCCTCCCCTCAGCTCTGTTTCTCCTTACCTGTCTCCCCTTCACTTGTCCAACCTTACCTGTCTCCCCTTCACCTGTCTGTCCTTACCTGTCTCCCCTTCACCTGTCTGTCCTTACCTGTCTCCCCTTCACCTGTCTAACCTTACCTCTCTCCCCTCGCTTGTCTCCTTTCGCTTGCTTCCTCTCACTTGTCTCCCTTTTGCTTCTCTCCCCTCGCTTGTCTCACGTCTGGTTCGTCATTACATGGAGTGTGTTGGCTTAACTCTTCAGTGGCTGAGTGATTGGGGGGAGCGCATTACCCCTCCCCTCTTCCTCCCCTCCCTCCCCTTCCCTCCATTCCTCCTCCCAGCATCCCCCCATCCCCTCTCCCCCCCTGCACCCACTGCCACTTACATTACAATTATATAAATACGAACAGATAAGCTTTTCTTTCAACTAACGAGATTTTAATTATTGAGAGTGGTGAGAGAGAGAGAGAGAGAGAGAGAGAGAGAGAGAGAGAGAGAGAGAGAGAGAGAGAGAGAGAGAGAGAGAGAGAGAGAGAGAGAGAGAGAGAGAGAGAGAGAGAGAGAGAGAGAGAGTTATTAAGAAGATTGATTTAGAAGTTATTAGAGAGAGGGAGATGGATAGATAGATAGATATAAGAAGATAAATAGATGGATACAGATAACTGGATAGATAAGATAGAAAAATAAAACAAAAACGTTGAACTCAATTTTCCTTCCTTTTCTTCTTTCTTCTCCCTCTCTTCCCCTTTACTCTCTCTGTTCGCTTCCCTATACGTCTTTCCACATTCCTCTGTTCCTCCTTCCCCCAACCCCTATACTGACATACGTAACGACAGGTGAGGTTAACAGGTGTGTGTGTGGCGGTGCTGATGGTGGTGATGATGTTGGTTGTGGTGATGGTCGTTGGGTCTTGTTGATGTTATTGATGTTTTTGTTCTTATTGCTGTTGTTTTTGTGGTGGTAGTGGTAGTAATTATGATTCCTCTTATTGGTAGTGATGGTGTTTGCTGTGGTATAATGATTGATGTTGATGTTTTTGTTTTTATTGTTGTTACTGTGGTGGTGGTAGTAGTAGTTGTGGTTAATCCTGTTGGTGATTGTGGTGGTGTGTGTGGGGTGGGTGGGGGGTGGGGGGGTAAGGAGGGGGTTATAGTTGGGCTGCCAATATTGTTTTTGTTCGATGGAAAAATGTCGTGGGAAGCCTTTTTTTTTATTACGCGCTGTCTGGAAACTATTTCGTTCCGCCGCTGCCTTTTTCTATTTCTACATTGTGACGGTTTGTTTTTTGTTTTGTTGTTTTATCCCTGAAAACTAAAGTGGAAGAGAGAGAGAGAGAGAGAGAGAGAGAGAGAGAGAGAGAGAGAGAGAGAGAGAGAGAGAGAGAGAGAGAGAGAGAGAGAGAGAGAGAGAGAGAGAGAGAGAGAAAAGCGCCGCCGTTGATTAAAAGAAGAACGGCAAAGCGTGATGGAACTACAGTGCGCTGCCAATCTAAGGGAAGGACTCTCTGGGCCACTGGACAAGTCTGCCTCTCCACTAACACCACCACCATCACTAACATCGCTACCACTTCTATGCCACTGCCACAGCTACCCGTTCTTCCCCTCCTTTCAGATGTTTCAGCTCTGTATGCTTCTTTTTTTCTCCTTTCTCTCCTAATTATGACTTTTATCTCCTTCAGTGGTATCATCTCTTTATGCTCCCTTTTTCCCGTTTCTTCGCTAATTAAGACTTTTTCCATTTTCTTCACTGAACCTTTCTTTCCAAGTGGTCCTGACTGACACTGATCTGCCTCCTTCCCTATGGCATATTCCTCTTAATTATGTACCTCTATTCCATTCCCATATTTTCCCTTCTCTCCCTTCCATTAACAATATATATAACCTTAATTTTCCCTTCCCTCACCTTCCATCCCCACCATTAGTTCTCCTTCCTTTCCCATATAGGAGTTTGACATCATTTTATTTTATTTTTCGTACCTACCCCTTCCATACCCAACCTTGCCCTTTCCCTTCACAACCCACACTCTCCCTTACTTTCCCTTCTCCACCCTCCCCTACTCCCCTCATCACCTCCCTAACCCCTTCCACCCAACCTTGCCCTTTCCCTTCACAACCCACACTCTCCCTTACTTTCCCTACTCCACCCTCCCCTAGCTCCCCTCATCACCTCCCTAACCCCTTCCACCTAACCTTATCCTTTTCCTTCACAACCCACACTCTCCCCCACTTTCCCTACTCCACCCCACCCTACTCCCCTTATCACCTCCCTACCCCCTTCCACCCAACCTTACCCTTTTCCTTCACAACCCACACTCTCCCTTACTTTCCCTTCTCCACCCTACCCTAGCTCCCCTCATCACCTCCCTAACCCCTTCCATACCCAACCTTACCCTTTCCTTCACGACCCACACTCTCCCTTACTTTCCCTTCTCCACCCTACCCTAGCTCCCCTCATCACCTCCCTAACCCCTTCCACCCAACCTTACCCTTTTCCTTCACAACCCACACTCTCCCCTGCCTTCCCTACTCCACCCTTCCCTACCTCCCCTCATCACCTCCCTAACCCCTTCCATACCCAACCTTACCCTTTCCTTCACGACCCACACTCTCCCCTGCCTTCCCTACTCCACCCTTCCCTACCCCCTCTTCACCTCCCAAACCCCTTCCACGCAACCTTACCCTTTCCCTTGACAATCCACTCTCTCCCCTACTTTCCCTTCCCCCCCTACCCCACCCCCCTCATCACCTCTCAAACCCTTCCTTCCCCCTAGCACATCTGCATCACTCACCTAGCCAGTTTTGTGTTTGTTTGCTTGTTTTCGTGTGAGTGTGTGTGTGTGTGTGTGGAGGGGGGGGGGGGGGGGCTGTGTGTGTTTACCACCTGGAAACACACACACACACACAAAATAAAAAGATACAAGAAATACATTCGCCTGGCCATTTTTTTCCCCTGACAAACTTTTCATTCGCCTCATTTCTTGTTTGTTTGTTTGTCTGTTTGTTTGTCACCTCCCCTGCTCCATCTCCCTCAGTGTTCCAGTCCTCCAGCTACATTTCCTCATGACCTTCCCCTTCACTCTATCCCCCCAGTCCTCTAACACCCACATTTCCTTACCCTAACTTTCTCCAACATCAACATCCCTCACCTTCTCTTCTCCCCCTTTTCCATTTCCCCAGCGATACAGTCCCCCGGTTCCTCTCCCCCCTGTGCATTCCCGCCCACGTCCCACCCCCCCAGCCCCCAAACACCCACACCTCCCAATCTTCCCTCTTTCCCCCCCACTTCTGCATCGCTCACCTCCTCATCTCCCCATCCCCCATCACCCCCTATGTTTCGGTAACCCAGCTCCCCTACCCCCTGTGTCTCCCCGCTCCCTCTCCCCCTCCCCCCCGCCCCCCAACACCCACACCTCCCAATCCTCCCTCTTCCCCCCCACTTCTGCATCGCTCACCTCCTCATCTCCCCCTCCCCTATCTCCCCCTGTGATCCAGCACCCTCCCCGGTCCCCTCCGCACTGTGCCTTCCTGTACCTCCCCAATCACCCCCCCCTAACCCAGCCCCCAACACCCACGCCCCCCCCAGCAGGCAGCGGCGCGGGAAGCAACGGGATCAAGGCGATGACCTCAACCAGTTCGGGTCGGGGTTGTGGCGCTGTTGTTGTCTTTGCTGTCATTCTTTCGTTGTTTTTGGTGTTGCTGTTGTTGGTGTTGGTGTTATTGTTGCTGTAGTCTTTTATATAGCTGCTGCTGTTATAGTTATTTTTTACTGGTTTTGCTGTGCTGTTTTTGTTTTATTGTTATTGTTGTTACCATTTCTGTTATCGTTATCAAGACGGCATTATTTGTAGAGCGTTTTGTAGTATCTATTTGGGCTTTTTCTTAATTTAGGAACGAAAACACGTAGAAACACGCATTCCAGCCTGTCAAACACCCACCCACCCACCCAAACAAACGCACACACACACACACACACACACACACACACACACACACACACACACACACACACACACACACACACACACACACACACACACACACACACACACACACACACACACACACACACACACACACACACACACACACGGGCGATAACTCAACATTGCAATTTCAGCCAGCCGACCACCATTTCATTTTTCCGCAGTTTTGAAAGGAAATAAAAAAAAAGGAGAGAAAGAGAACGAAAAAAAAAGCGATGACAATATTTTCTCGAATTGTGGTGGGGGAGTTTTTTTCTTTCTTTTTCTTCCTCTCTCATTTCCTACTCGACCGGCCCGGAAAACGACGCGGGGAAAGGGACGGAGGAAGGGAATATGTGTGTGTAAAGTGACGGAAAATGGGGCGTGCGTTCGAGGGTGAACTCTTAGCGGCGGACGAGTAAAAAAAAAAAACAAAAAAAAAAAAAATGGTGCGTAATACTGGAAATTTACATCCATCCTTCTTTTGTGTGTGTGTGTGTGTGTGTGTGTGTGTGTGTGTGTGTGTGTGTGTGTGTGTGTGTGTGTGTAAAGAGCCTGTCGCCCACAATTTCTCCGTCTAGATCGTTTTCTCACATCCAGTTCTCTCCATCTCAACCAATTCTCTCTTAATACCCTCCTCCTTTCTTCTTCCTCCTCCTCCTCCTCCTCCTCCTCCTCCTGCTCTTTCTCATTCTCCGTTTCTTTCTCATTCGCTTACATGATGCAAACCGCTTATACCTCACTCTCTCTCTCGTGAAAGCTATTTTACAGAAATTATTGTCTGCAGAACACTAAGGGAATAGAGAGAGAGAGAGAGAGAGAGAACGAGGATATTGCAAAGTATATTAAGGAAATGATATGGAAATAGTCTTGTTCAATTTCCACTTTAATAATTTCTTTCCTAATGGAACAAAAGGGAGGATTCTCTCTCTCCGCCCAACATGAAATTTTAATCAGTATCTTTGACTGACTCGCGGAATGAATGGATTAGTCTGAAAGGAAGATCCAACTTTACAAATTTGATGAAAGAAAACGAGCAGAAAAGGGAAAGAAACGAAGGAAGATTTTGTGAAAGGCGAGAATAAGTTAATGAGAAATTTCGGCGCGTGTGTGTGTGTGTGTGTGTGTGTGTGTGTGTGTGTGTGTGTGTGTGTGTGAGATCCCTATTATCATCATCATCATTAACAATTAAATGATTAGCACCCGTTTTCTTTTATTTTTTTCCTTTTCTCTTTTTAATTGCTCTCCACGTCACGTATGGACCATTTTTACTTTATTTTACTTTCTTTTTCTTTTAGTGGTTTATCTCCTTTCCCCGTTTCTTTTTTCTTTCTCGTCCTCCTCCTATTCCTCTTTCGCATCGGTTTTCTCCTCCTCCTTCTCTTTCTTCCGTGTCAGAGTCCTCCTCCTCCCCCTCTTCCTCCACCTCCGCCTCTTCCTCCTGTTCCACTTCGTCATCACTTCCCTTCCCCGCCTTATTCCTGTCTTCCTTCCTCATCCTCCATCAATCTGTTTTTCCCATCCATTCATCAATTTATCTTTGTCTCCTCTCGATCGTTTCAGTCCTATCCTCCTCCTCCTCCTCCTCCCTCCTCCAGAATACCTGTTTTACCTGGCTATTGATTTTGGACCTAAATTCTTCAACATTTGTAGGCCTCTCCAGCCCCGCCTTCCCTACCTTCCTTGCGCTCTCCTCCGCTGCCTTCTACTCCTCCTCATCTCCCTTTTCTACCCTACATCTCCTTCGCCTTCCTTCATCCTTCTCTCTCCCTTCTCTCTCCCCTTTCTCTTTCCTCTTATTACAGTTCCCATCTTTACTTCCTGTTCCAATATTCTTGTACTTTTTCTCCGTTTGTATAAGAGCCTAAGGGATCTGTGATAGGCCTTGATGGCTTGGTTAGAGCAGCGCCTGTAAACCTAACACCATTTGTCTTCCCTGTCCATGGCTTTATCTAACCTCTCCTTGCTGGTGTCCATTGTATTGGCACTCACCACGTAACTGTCAGATCTGTTCCATTCTGCCAACACTCAATTTGTAAACCAGTTCTGGCGGTTGTTCTGAAATATGTATTTGTTGAGGTTCATCCCATTGTTATTGGTTCTGTACCTTAAAATTCAATATAGGTGTAGATCAAAATTTGGATCCATATAGGGAATTTATAGTAGTACGGACAAGGTTAATTAAGGGAAAGAGAAAAGTGACTGCATTGTTTTTTAATTTTATATGTTGATTTGTAGTGATGATTATGGTGGTGGTGATGGAAGTTGTGAGTGTGGGGGAGAGGGGGGGGGATTGAGTTTAATTATTCTCTCTCTCTCTCTCTCTCTCTCTCTCTCTCTCTTTCCACTTTCCACTCTTTCACCCCATCTCCTCCACTCTATCATCATTATATCCGCATCTTTCATCTTCTCACACAGTAATTACCCACTAACACGCATCTACCCACAAAACACACCCTCAACAATCACCTACTAATTGCTCTACTATCTGTCCCATATTCTACCGCGTTCCCATAATTATTCCCTTTTATAATTTTCGAGTTCACTTCCTCATCATTACCTGGGCCGGGCTACTACCACCACCTGGCGAGCGTCATTTGTTACTAATGGGTCACCTGGGACGGCGGCCATTCCCCCATCAAAACCCATTTCCCTCAAAACTTTTCCCGTTCGGTGAGTGTCTTCAAGAGGCGAAGTAGGGGACGGGAGGGAAGGGGAGAGGAGAGGGGAGGCGAGAACAGATTGGAGGACGGTTCTTGAGGAGTGAGAGAGGAGACAGAGGTGGGAGGGGGGAAGATGAAAGGGGAGGAGAGGGGGAAGGCAGGGAGGGAGGAGGAGGGAAAGAAAGAATGACTTGTGAGAGGCGAGATAGAGGAGGGAAGAGCAAACGAGTCTTAAATGAAGGAGAGAGAGAGAGAGAGAGAGAGAGAGAGAGAGAGAGAGAGAGAGAGAGAGAGAGAGAGAGAGAGAGAGAGAGAGAGAGAGAGAGAGAGAGAGAGAGAGAGAGAGAGAGAGAGAGAGAGAGAGAGAGAGAGAGAGAGAGGCGTGAGGAGGAGGAGGAGGAAGAGGGGGAGGAGAGAACCAACCAGTCAAGGATGTGAAGGAAGGAAGAAAATATAGTCTGACTCGCTTATTTGTGGCGTCTTGCTGCCTTTTATTCATTTGCTGGACCGACGCGCTATCGACTTGGCCATCTCACGTCTTTTGAAGGGCTGTGGAGAGGACAAAGGAGAATGGGGAGAGAGATAAGGGAAAGGAAGGGAAAGGTTGACATGAAAAGGGAAGACGGGAGAAAGAGAGAGATTTCAAGAAGGAGACGTTTTAGTTGGTATTTCAAGACACTTTCAGTTCTCACATCAGCTACTTCTAAAGGTCAAAGAGGGGGTCAGTCGGGTTCTAATGAGTGTTTCTTTAGGTTCATTGTACAGAAGAAGGGTCAATCTACCACCAGGGCCAAGAAAATACTCCTGGAAATGCCCACAACTCCTACGAAAGCCTTGTCAAATATGTGTTCTTGGCCGATGAGATGTTTTATAATATGTACTTTTATTTATTGAGATGTTGAGAGGGGAAAGAAAAAAGGAGGGAGATCAATGGAAAGGGAGAGAGAGGGGAAGGCTGACAGGGAGGGAAAACGGTTTGGGAGGATGTTGAAGAGGCACGGAAGAGATAAGGTATAGAGAAGTAGAGAAAGGAAGAACGAGGGAGAGGTTGACATATGAAAAAAACTGCAAAAAAGGAAAGAGGAAGGTTATAGTGAGGGAATACATCTTTTAAAGGGCTGTTGAGAGGGCAGAGAAGATGGGGAGAGAGATAAATGGAAAGGGAGACAGAGGGGAAGGGAAGAAAGATGGAAAAAAGGAAAGACATAGGTAGATATATAGATGGAAAAAGGAGACATAGAGAGTGGACCATTTATTTAGAGGAATGTTGAGAGGACAAAAAAAGGAGAAAGGGAGAGAAGAGAAAGATTGACATGTGAAGGGAAGGCAGAAAAGGGAACACTGTGAAGGTAATAGATTATGAATGGGACACTTTTATTTGGGGAACTGTTGAGAGGGCAAAAAAGAAAGGAGGGAGAGGGAGAGAAATGTATGCATGAGAAAGGAAGAAGGAAAAGTGAAGAGGAAAGTATAGGGAGGGGACATTTTTTTTAGAAGCTGCTAGAAGGGAAAGAGGGCAGGAGAGGGAAATTGAGGGAGGGTAAAAGAGGGGAAAAAGAAAAAGGAGAATGCCGAAATAAGGAGATAGAAGTATTGATGTTTGGTGGGGAGGGAGAAGGAAGTGGTTGATGGTGACGGCTTGCTGAGAGACGAAGAGGAAAAAAAAGAGAAAAATACCACGAAAGAAAGAAAAAAGAAAAAAACTAGTAGGCGGGAAGAACATAAGCTGACAAAAAGTATATATTAAAAAGACGCGAAATATAGCAAAGAATTGAAAGTGAGGGAAAGATGCAAAAAGGGAAGATAAATGAAGTTAAATAAGAAAGAGAAAAAAAATGGAAGGGAAGTAAACACAGAAGAAAAAGAAAAAGGATGACAGGAAAAAAGTAGTTGAAAAAGGGTAAAGAAAGGGAGGGCCGACAGGTAGACCAGGAAAAAAAGGAAAAGTGGAAACGAGGAAGAGGAGGAAAAAAAAGGGAGAAATAGGTCAGTGATGAGGGAAGCAGACCGGAAAAGAGGACAGGGAGGAGGAAGAAGAGTAGGAGTAGGAGGAGGAAGAGGAGGAGGAGGAAAGAACGCAGTGAGGGGGGGAGGGAAGAAGGAAGAGAGAGTACAAGAGGAGATAGCGTGTGTCTCCTCCATAAAGTTAAAACTCTTCTCTTCTCTTACTTTCTTTAATTTTCTTTTATTATATCATTTTTCTATTTTTTTCTATTCTCTTTCTCTTTTTTTTTTTTTTTTTTTTTTACCTACTGTCTCTTCCTCTCGACCGTCGATGTTGTGCTGTTGTTTATGTACACACACACACACACACACACACACACACACACACACACACACACACACACACACACACACACACACACACACACACACACACACGTACGTTTGTTTGACCTTAATTTGCGTGGCTAGTTTTGCGTCAAGAGTTGAGTAATTGCCGGGGTGTTTTGCTGTTTGTTCGTCCATTTGTTTTTGTTTTTTTCTTCCTCTTCCTCTTGTTCCTCTTGTTCCTCTTGATTTTTACTTCATCCTCTCCTACACTACTCACTGCTTCGTTAGTCTCCATTCTTCTTTCTCGTTCTCACTTCTCCCCTCCTCTTCCTCTTCTCTCCTCCTCTTGTTACTCTTCTTCTTCTCTGCTTCCTCTTCCCCTACACTACTCATCCAGCTATGTTTGTTTACCCTCCTCTTTTTCTCTATTCTTTTTTTTCCCTTTTTCCCCTCTTTTTAGTCCCTCTATTGTTGTCCTCTTATTTTCCTCTTGTTTTCTTCTTTTCCCCTTGGCTCAGTGGCTTTACCTCTTCCTCTTGTTTTGTCTCCTGTACTCTTTCTCCTCAGCACACTAAGCATGGAACGCCATTACTCTCTCTCTCTCTCTCTCTCTCTCTCGTCCCCGCACGCGAGCACCTGCATTTGGCCTCAGGTGGAGAAAATGGTAGGGAGCAATTAGCCAGAAGCCGAGGGAGGTCACCAGCTGGGTCACGGGGTCACTATCAGGGGGTCAGGGGTCAAGGGGGGCGGAGATGGAAGGGGGTCACAGAAGGAAAATGGGGAACAGGTTAATGAAGAAGTGAGGGCTTGTAATTTTGGGGAAAGGAGGGAGAACAAAGGAAAGTGGAAATGGGGAAAAAATGGGGAAAACGTGGATGTGCAAGAAAGGTAATGAAAATGGGAAAAGAAATGGGAAAAGGATCTGTTTAGGGAGGATGAACTAGTGATGTGGTGATGGGAAGATGAAATAGTAAAACAAGGTTGCGTTCATAAGGAAAAGGAAGAGTGGGAATAAGAAATGAGAAAAAAAAATGTCAAAATACTGGATATCTGAGTGAGGAAAAGGAAATGGGTGAAATAAATGGGAAAAAAAGGAATGTAAAGAATAGATGGGTAAATATGAAAAATTAAATAGGAAAAAAAAGACATTCAACACAAGGATTGGTGGAAATGGGAAAAGTGGGATGTGCTAAATGGGAAATGAGGGAACGGGGATTTTCTTATTTTTTTTTACAACAAAGGAGACAGCTCAAGGGCACAAAAAAGTAAACAATAATAAATAAAAAAAAAAGCCCGCTACTCGTTGCTCCCAAAGAGGTGGCCGGAAGAGAGGTCAATTTCGGGCTGATGAAAAATCCGGAAGAGGGAAATTTTAAAGGAAAACGTGCTGAGAAGGAGACAGGAATTAATAATGGAGAGAAATTACTTATGGAAGGGGAAAAAGGAAATGGGAACAGGGAGACAGGGACAGTAAGAGGGAAAAAGGGGCGAAAAATGACGTTATCGTGGAGAGGAGACGTGGGGAAGAGGAAACATTGAAACATTTGAAACATTTGAAACATTTTATTATACTTGCAATTTGTATATACAGAATTAAGAGTACGGTAAGAAGAGTAGAAAGACCTCTATGGTGTCTGTGGGGGAAATTGAGGGGTTGGGAATTTAGTGTGTGAAAGGGGGCGGGGAGGGGGGGGGGGGTTGGAGATGGGCAAAGATTTACTGACAGATTTATTTACGCATTTATTCTTCTTATTCCTTTTTCCCATTTCTTTTCCCATTTCCATTACCTTTTTCATACATCCACTTTTTTTTCCCATTTTTCACCCATTTCCACTTTCCTTCGCTCTCCCTCCTTTCCCCAACCTTTACAAGCCTTCACTTCTTCGACAAGGCGTGAATGGGTGGTGGGTGGGGGAACTTGTGAACGACTCGGGTACACAAGAGAGTGAAGGGGTTCAAGAAAGGGGCGCGGTGTTACTGGGGAGGAGGATGGGTTATGTGTCTGTGTTAGAGGGGAGTGGGAGAAAGCTTTGGGGTACACTGAGTGGTGATGGGAGGGGCGTGGTTACCATTACCAGGGTTGGGGATGGGTTGAAGATGTGGGAGGGCGGGGAGGGAAAGGGAGGGTTGGGACAGGGGATAGGTCAGGGCATGGTAGGTGAGAGTGCGGGGAAGGCTGGGGACAATAGTGGGATAGGTGGAGGGGAGGGTTGGGGGTCACGTAACGAGGTGGCGCAGTGGGGAACGGTGAGTACTGGGATGGGGGGAGGGCAGGGACTGGGGAGGCAGGGGCGAGGCAGTGAGTCAAGGCTGGGGAGAAGTAGGAGAGGCGGAGAGGGAGATTAGCGGAGGACGGATAGGGATGAGAGGGGGGGGACTACTGCAGGGGTGGAGGAGGTATTATGTGCGGGTGGGAGGGGTGAGGCAGGGAGTCAAGGCCAGTGGGCAGTAGGAGAGGCGGAGAGTGGGGTTAGGGATTGACACAGTTGTAGGGAGGACGGATAGGGTGGAGAGGGGAGGGGGTACAGCAAGAGTATAGGAGGTATTGGGTGTGGGAGGCAGGGGTGAGGCAGTGGGGCAAGGTTGGGGCAGTAGGAGAGGTGGAGTAAAAGTTAGGGCGGACAGATGGGGATGAGAGGGGAGGGACTACAGCAGGAGGAGGGAGAGTGAAGGGAGAATTGGGGACATGGTTGGACGGGACAAATGGAGATGAAGGGGGAGGGATACAATGGGTGATGGGTGCGGGTGACTGATTGCCGGGTGGATGGATCGTCGTTGTTAAGTGAATGGACGAGGAGGGTTGGAGGGGAGGGGAAGAGGGAGGCTGATGGTGAGGTGAAGGGGAGGGGGGAAGGGGTAGAGGGAGGCTGCTGGGGCTGAAGGGAGTTTTGTGAGGGGGAGAACTGAAGAATGTGTAGGTACTGACGGAAAGGGAATGGTGAAGCCTTGCCCGCTATTGTGTAATGGGAAATAAAACTATTGACCATTGGAACAGGACCAGCACCAGCAGCAGCAGCGGCACACAAAAGAGGGCGCCACGCAGAGCCCTCGGCCCGACATTTTTACATTATTTTCCTCCTTCTGTACCGCCGACTCCGTGTTACTCATTTCCTGGCGAGGCGTTTGGGGAAATTAGATCCTCGGGCGATATGCTGGAGTGTATTGTTTTCTTTCCCTCGTAACTTTTGTTTTCGTTTATTTTAAGGAAAACGTGAAGAAAAATAATAAACGAGATCCTTAGGCGATTTGTTTGGATGTGCATATGATTTTTTTATCTTTATTCTTCGTGTCGAAATCGAGCTCCGAAGGCAGAATGCTGGGGTTATGTTCTGGGTTGTTTTTTTCTACTTCTGGCGGGGGTATTGAAATCAGACAAATTAGATCCGTAGACTAAATGTTCTGAGTAATGTTTTGAGTAATGCTTTATCTTTTCAGCGACATACTGAAATACGAGAAAGTAGATCCTTAGGCTATAGTATATTTTGAGCATTCTTTCCATTTTAAGTGTTTATTTTTCTTTCAGTTTTCCGAGGAGAAATATAAATGTGAAATCCTTCCTCGATATAGTGGAGTTTGCTCCTTACTTTCTCATGTGTCTTTTTGTTCTTTTCTTTTCAGCGTCAAAAAATATAGAACAAAAATTTACTGAAATAAGACAAAGTAGATCCGTAGACTATAATATGTTTTGAGTCTATTCCTGCCTTTCCAGTGTTTGTTATTTTAACTAGTTTTCGGAGTATAAAAATAAGTATTAGAACCGTTGTCGATATAGTGGAGCTTTTTCTTTCTTTTTTCTCATGCATCTTTTTCTTTTAATCTTTTCAGCGTCAAAAATATGGACCAAAAATAAAATCACAGCCAATCGGCAAGGAGGTCGTGGCCGCCACTTCCATGCAGGCGCGGCGTGACGTCACTCGCGGAACTCCGGTGAGTTACATAATTTCACCTTTCCATCTTTAGTTTTTTCTTTCTCTCCTTCCTCCTTCCCTCCGCGCCCCGTCGAAAAGTCTCACCTCACCGCGCCACTTTTACCACCTCAAAACGCGGGTAATCTGGCACACAGGTAAGTTAATTAAAGTGCCCTGGGAGTGTTACCGGTGTGATGGGGTGTTGGGAGGGGGTAAGGGGGTCCTGAATGCAGGGGTGAGTTTAGAGGGGGCAGGAGGAGGAGGAGAGGAGGAAGATGCTGGGGAGATGGAGTGAGGAGGATGCTGGACTGGTGAGGTGAAGTATTTGGAGGCAGAAGGGAAGGGACCAGTTAGAGGAGGAGGAGGAGGAGGAAGATACAGCGGGGTGGGGGGGTGAGGGGTGAAGGTGAGGGGGTGGGGGGACAAGAGGAGAGGAGGTGGGAGAGGAGGAGGATGCCAGGCGTGGGATGGGGGGTGAAGGACGGATATGGGGAGGATCAGAGGAGGAGGAGGAGGAGGAAAATTCAGGGGGGGTGAGGGATGGAGGTGAGGGAGTGGGGGGGTCAGAAGAGGAGAGGAGGCGGTAGAGGAGTAGGATGCTGGGCGTGGGATGGGGGGTGAAGGAAAGATATGGGGAGGGTCAGAGGACGTAGGAGGAGGAGGAGGAGGAAGATACAGAGGGGGTGAGGGATGGAGGTGAGGGGGTGGGGGGGTCAGAAGGGGAGAGGAGGTGGAAGAGGAGGAGGATGCTAGTCGTGGGATGGGGGGTGAAGGAAGGATATGGGGAGGGTCAGAGGGCGTAGGAGGAGGAGGAGGAACATACAGAGGGGGGGGAGGGGGGGAGGGGGGGAGGTGAGGGGGTGGGGGGGGGGTCAGAAGGGGATAGGAGGCGGTAGAGGAGAAGGATGCTGGGCGTGGGATGGGGGGTGAAGGAAAGATATGGGGAGGGTCATAGGGCTTGTAGGAGGAGGAGGAGGCTGGGGGGCTGTGGTGGCAGGTGACAGAGGGGATATATATGTGATATTAGCGGTCCGTTTTTGGCCTGCGGGAAAACTTGGCGGGTGACAATATTGGCAGGCGCATCAGCCTCGTATATCCCCCACCGTACGTAAAATTAACACGCTCCGATGCATTTTTCTCCCGCTCCTCCTCCTTCTCTCCTTTTTTTCCCATCGGTCTCACTCCCTCGTTTATTTTTTCGTGTGTATTGGGGCCGAGCGCTCATCCAGGTGTTAAATATTTAGCGGCAGGTGTGACGCATTTCGGAGGCTGCCGGGCGCATACAAGGATGTGTCACTTTGTTTTGGCGAATTACTTTCCATCAAATTCGTTAGTGGAAGGGAAAGGACGGACTCCCCACTTCACCGTGTGTGTGTGTATGTGTGTGTGTGTGTGTGTGTGTGTGTGTGTGTGTGCGCGCATAAGTCACGTTTAATACGGCATATGGAAATGAGGGAAAAGGAGAGGAGAGAAGGAGGATGAGAGAGGAATGAAGGAGGATGAGAGAGGAAAGAAGGAGGATGGGAGAGGAAAGAAGGAGAATGCAAGAGGAAAGATTGGAAAGAGGGACAATGTAGGACACGAAGGAAACAGGAAAAGATACATTTCCATTGGACTTTCACCTCTACACCCAAGCATCCTTTAAAGAAATAAAAGATGGAGAGGAGAGATAAAGAGGTAGGAAGGGAAGAAGAGAGGAAGAGAATAACAAGGAGTATAACAGAGACATTTCGAGGTGGGAGGGGTTGAGGTAGGAAAGGGAGGAAAAGGAGGAGATGCAGGATAAGGAGGAGTATAAAGGAGACATTTTGGCAAAGGTAAAGGAAAGAAAGAGAAGAAAGGCTTAGGAGGCGGGAAGGAGAAGGAGAGACAAGATAAGAGGAAGAAGAGAATGAGGGAATGTAGAGGGAATGGAAGAATGGGAAAAGGAGGCATGAAAAAAATATTGGGAAGGAAGGAAAAGAATAGAAAAAGCAATAAGTCGAAATAGATCATGAAACTTGAAAGAATAGAACATAAAACGAGAAATACATAGACGTGAGGTTGAATGAAAAGCAGGAAGGGGGAACTTAACGAGAACAACAAAGCAGTGAAAATTGAGGGAGGAAAAACAGGAAAGGGGGAACTATAGAATAAATATGAAAACACGAGGAAAATGGGAGACGGAGGCGATGTGGTGAGCAAAACGGAGAGTTAAAATGATGATGATGGGGAAGGAGAGGAGGAGGGGAAGTAGAAAGCATAAATGAAGTAACCTGGAACTTAGAACCTTATAGAGGAACACTTAATAAGGAGACTCTGGGAAAAGTGAACTGGTTAGGTGAGAGATATGGGAGGGTGGGATGAATGAGAGAGAGAGAGAGAGAGAGAGAGAGAGAGAGAGAGAGAGAGAGAGAGAGAGAGAGAGAGAGAGAGAGAGAGAGAGAGAGAGAGAGAGAGAGAGAGAGAGAGAGAGAGAGAGAGCAGGAGTGAGAAAGAAAGAATGGTACGTTGAACTGCAATGTATATAAATGAAATGTAGAGAGGAAAAGGAATATATGAAACAGGGGAGGAAGGGAGGCAGGCTCAAAGGTAAGGAAAGGTAAGGAGTAGATAAGAAACAAGGGGGAAAGGAGAGGGAGTAAGTAGGGTTAGGGGAAGGTTAAAACAAAGTGATTAAAGATAAGGGGTTAAAAGGGGAAGAATAAGGGCGAGGAGTGGGCTAAGATGTATGGAATAAGTGAGATTTGTGAGAAGTAGGGAAAGGGAGGGGCCAGATAAGAGGCGTGGGGGGCGGGGAAAGGGGGGGAAGAGTGAGGGTGAGGGCGGCCAGGTGGTGTATGAGAGGTAGTGGCCATTGATCCAGCTGGCGGCCTGCAGCTGGGTTGCGTCACTCGTGTGTGGCGGCCGTGACGTCACTCCTTTCCATCGCCCGCCCAGCCCCCGCCCTAATCCCGCCCCCCACCCCTGCCCCACCCCAAAAACCACCCCCAACTTCACCCCCGACCCCCTCTCCGGTGTGTCCCGCCCTCACCAGCCAGCTTCCGTCAACTCTCACCTCCCCCTCCTCCTCTTCTTCCTCCTCCTCCTCCTCTTCCTCCTCCTCCTCCTCCTCCTACTGCATCGTCCTTACTTCCTCATCTCTTCTCCAGCCTTCTTTCTCATCTCCCTTTCCTTTTCCTCGTCCTTCTTCTCCTCCTCCTCCTCCTCCTCCTCCTCCTCCTCCTCCTCCTCCTCCTCCTCCTCTTTAGTGTCCTCTATCTGATCTCCTCCCCCACCACCAACACACACACACACACACACACACACACACACACACACACACACACACACACACACACACACACACACACACACACACACACACACACATCTCTATTTTCCATTTGACAAAAGGTGTCTGTTTTTTTTCGTGTGTGTGTGTGTGTGTGTGTGTGTGTGTGTGTGTGTGTGTGTGTGTGTGTGTGTGTGTGTGTGTGTGTGCACGTGTGTTTGCCATCACTTTTCACTAAATTGTAGTGAGTTCGAGAGAGAGAGAGAGAGAGAGAGAGAGAGAGAGAGAGAGAGAGAGAGAGAGAGAGAGAGAGAGAGAGAGAGAGAGAGAGAGAGAACGTGTTTTCACCACAATCCCCTCCAGTGCTACATTTCAAGACTTTGAGGAGGAGGAGAAGGAGCAAGAAAGAGAAGAAGTGGAGGTAGTGAACAAGGAGGAGGAGAAGGAGGAGGAGGAGGAGGAGGAGGAGGAGGAGGAGGAGGAGGAGGAGGAGGAGGATAAAGAAGAAGAAGAAGAGACGAGTACCTTGTAAGAGAAAAAAAAAAAGTGCAAGACTTGAAAGACCTCCGGAAATATAATGAATGAGAGAGAGAGAGAGAGAGAGAGAGAGAGAGAGAGAGAGAGAGAGAGAGAGAGAGAAAGCTAATGTAGTCACACAATACCTTTATATCCGGTATGCGACGTTCTCTCTCTCTCTCTCTCTCTCTCACACACACACACACACACACACACACACACACACACACACACACACACACACACACACACACACACACACACACACACACACACACACACACACACACACACACACACACAGACTTTATCTCCACCGTTTATTTCCTCGCCACGTCTCCTTATATTAGAGTTATCTCGCGCGGCGTTGTCTGGATCGGGGCGCCTTTTGTTTTCCTTTTTCCATCGCTAGTGACAATACAATCACCGCTCACAATGACAGAAGCGATAACAACAACAACAACAAGGACGCATTCCCACCACCACAACCCTCACTATCATAACCACCACCATCACCACTACCATCACCACCACATCCATGCACCACCATCACACTTTTCACACTTCTTCGTCACATGAAACAAGAATAAAAGCGATGAAGCAGTCTCACTACCACCATCACAGCCACCGTCACCATCCCCGCCAATACTATCCTTATTTTCTTCACCATCATCGTCATTGTTTTCATGCCGTTTCTAGGTAAATAAAACAAGGGTAAAAATAATAACGCATGCCCTCTATCACCTCGCCTAGACAGACCGCCCTAATAATCACCATCATCATCCCTCTATCACCATCACCGCTAGCATTACCATCACCATGACGAGCAATAACATCATCCGTCTCTTCACCATTATCATCATCACTATTTTCATATTATTTTCTTCGTCACAAAAAAAGTAAAAACAATGACACAATATCACCACCATCACCACCATCACCAATAATAATGTCATCATCTTCTCCATTATCATCATTGTTTTCATTTAGTTCCTCCGTCACAAAAAAAAACATGAGAAACAAAAACAAGCCCCATCATTTCGAGTATCATAATCATCATCAGCTTCATTACCTCCATCATTGTTTAATTGTCATCTCTTCCTCATAATGACAGGAATAAAAAAACAATACACTCGCAACACCGCTATTGTCACGAGCACCACTCTCAGTATCATCATCATCATCATTATCGCAGTTTTTAATTTCATCGTCTCTTCGTCACAATAACAATACCAAATTTCACCCCCACCACCACCACCACCGCTATTATTATCATTATCATTATTTTCACCGTCTTCTCTTCGCCAAACAACCTGGGCTTCAATCTTCTTAATGTCCCACGACCCAAAAACTTGCGTCGCCCCCTCACATAATGGCGCACGGCTGACAGCATTGTGTGTGTTGGTTTTTCTATACACATTTTTTTTCCTCCTCCGTGTCCCTGGTCAGTCTCCCCGCCGTCGCTGTTGCCGCCGTGATGTCCATTAGACGCTGACGGCGGCGGTGACAAAGAAACCTTGGCTGCACTCCTCTTGCGTGTCACGTCCGCAGGAGAGAAAAAATGGTCCCCGCTGACTGCATGTTGTAAGGCGCTGGTATATTGGCATCATGTATATAGAGATGTTTGAAATGTGTGGTGCAATTGTTTCTCAGTTTATACTCTATTAGGCCATTCACCGCGTCATGGACAACGTCGGTTCGAATCCCCACGCTACCACCTGGGATTTTTCAGTCACCGCCGAGTGGCCTAGACTACCCACATGCTGTCCTGAAGACCACCCATCAACTCGGACTCTAGAGGAAACCGTTCAAGGGAATCAAGGAGTTCCGGGGGCCAACATGAGCCAAGAGAAGATGGCGCCACTATAAACACTTGCCTGCGCCATGACGAGCTGGGGCCGACTACCATCCAGGGCTATAGGCGGGGATGTAAAAAAAAAAAAAAAAAAAGTGAGTGCATCAGAGAGGCAGACCCTCCCACTACCCCCCCACCTGACTCTACCTGAAGCCAGACTTTGCCCAACCCCCATCGGACCAACTGTCAACCAATTCCCAGCACCAGAGCAGCCATGCCCTTCATCTGTCACTATGGGGAGGAGCTACTTCCCAGACGTGTTCTCACCTTGGGCTGAATATACTATAGTGTCACTGTTTGGGTGAGGTCAAGCTGTTTGGACGTGAAGACAGCGAGAGGAGTGTCACTGACTTGACACCCCAAATAACCTGACTTCGCCTATCCCAATTGCACAATACATTCCACACAGCTCTATCTATATACCTAAGTCTATATATACCAAGTCAAGTCACTCCGCTTCAAAACTGCGACCGGTACGCGCAGGGGGCGGTTTGGGGGCGGAGCAGCGGGATGACGTCACTTGAAGGTAAAAAAAATACCCGCCAGTTCAGGGGTGACTAAAGTTGCGGCCGTGTGTGCACTTTGGATGTGCATGCTTGCTTTCTTTCACAGCGCGTTCAGGCAAGCCACTGATGAAAAAAATATGCCTTTTTATTGTGCTATTGCGTGACTGTAATTCCAATGCCTACAAACGGCGGTGTGGGGTGTGAGGCATGTTGAAGTGATTGATTTAAATTAGTCCGCCTTTCTTCGTTTTCTCTAAATCCCTGTTTCTACATTCTCTAGTTTGGCTCCAAGCAACGTCACGCATAAGCCACGCCTCTGCCGTGTCTCCTCCCACAAACCTGCGTATGACTTGACTTGGTAGATATAGACTTAGCTATATACATGATACCTATATACCAGTGCCTTACAATGTGGAGAGCGGACAGACTCGCCTCATCATGTAGCCCCGTATTCTCAAACGTATCGGCGCCTCAGTATATGCATATTTGAAAAGCCTCTCATAAATGTTTTTTGGGATTAATATCGACTGTTTTGTGATGCCAGTGTGATAGTTTTGCACGACTTTTGCGTCTTGACGGAAAAAAAAAAACATTAAAATCCGGTTAATTTCTTTTGTGGTCTTGGGCAATAGTCTTAAAGAGAATTTGTTACGTTTAAGAATATGGACTTTAGTCTCCTTAGTAGTTAGTTGACCTTTAATACATTTTATTTTCGTTATCTTCTCCTCATCGATACTTTTCTACTCAAATATTAGTGTTATTTCTAGACACTCATGTTGCGCATCTGTGATTTTTTAATTCATATTTTTTTCCTTTTGTTATTCATCTTAGGCGTTCCATTCCTCTTCTCTGTCTGTCCCTTTCTCACTTTTTCTTTTGTTCATTCATAGTGGTTTAACATATCACAGTTTTCATAATATTATTGATCTTCATTTTCAGCCTTTTTCTTTCAAGGAAGTTCATTCTCGTCTGTTTTCTTTCCTTTTAGCGTGTTCTCCTTTATTTGTCCACAATTAATCCTCCTTATATTACTCCTCGATTCTCTTCCTAAATTCTCTTTCAGTTCCACTATTCTTTTCCCTTTTACACACACACACACACACACACACACACACACACCTCTTGATCTCACTAAGTGCACCAGACTCACTACCCTGCCCTGTTTGTTTGTTTGCTGTGCTGTGTTTATGTTGGGTTATGTATAGTCGAGAGCTGCCCTACTTCAGCCTGACGACCGCCCGATTAGTTGTACAGCCCAAAACCGAGTCGCCGCGGCCTGACGGAGTGTGGGACATTTTCCTCCCCTCCCTCCCAGGACCATACTCCCATGACCATTTCTCCCCCGACAAATTCTCCCCTGGACATTTCCCTCTGGATCTTTTGTCCTGTGGATATTTGCCCCCTTGTATACAGCAAGTTACTCAACTGACCCCGTACTATAATATTTTTTTTACAACAAAGGAGACAGCTCAAGGGCACAAAGAAAAGGAAACCATAATGAAAAAGAAGCCCGCTACTCGCTCCTCCTAAAAAGAATCCAAAGTGGTGGCCGAAAGAGGGGTCAATTTCGGGAGGAGAGGTGTCCTGATTTGTTGCAATGGTGATTCATATGTACATTCATTCATACATAGCTTCATACTTAGTTCATTCAGTTTTTCACAATTGAGTTCAGTTTCATAGTTCAATTCGTTTAGGTTCATAACGACTCAGTTGGAAATGTGTATCGCGCCACTTTAACACAACGAAGGCCAGTAAAGTCACGCGTTCTCTCACTGGGTTGGCCATTAACATCCATCTTCGTGGACACATTGATGCATTAAGGGAAGACTGTTCTTTAGTGTGCGTTGCATTACTTCAGGAGGAACGTGGCCAACCACCCAAACAACATGCTTAACGGTCCACAAGACAACATTAGGAGCGGTTCTTTGAGACAGGCGTAGCTCGACGTGATGGTCAGAAGGCCGTAACATAACTCTGAGAGGTCGGTTACTGTATTAGACCAAAAATGTGCGAATGTAGTGACTATTTTCATCCAAATTGCATTTACGATTGATTCTTTATATATATAAATACTGTATGGGTCCCTAAATATATAAATTAATATATTAAGTTTTAGAGTTTACACTGGGCTGGTCGCAGAGTCCGAATCTTTTTTTTTTTATACGTAATCTTGGAATGATTCTGAACCTCTGTCAAATTCGGTAAAGTCCGCTGAGACACAAACAGACCTTTGCTTTTATGACCGGCCACCCGCCTGACGACGACCCAGTGATTTGTGCGCCCTCATTCTTTGTGTATCTGCTTTACTTGGTAGGAGTTATAGAGCTAACTCGACAACATTACCACGTCAGGCGAACAAACTGGAACATTTCTTTACGTACGCATTGCGATCAAAATCTATGTCCAGGATCCAGTGGGCGGTTTACTTCAGCTCACCGTATTCTGTGTGGCTGTCGGTGATCATTATAATTACCTCCATTAGAGTTCTGGCCTCCCTACCATGCAAAGGACCTTGTAAATCTAGATCTTCAACATAGGGCAGCCAAGATTTTTTTTTTTTTCTCTTCGTGCAACAAACCCCGCGAGAAAATGCTGTTTTGTTTTGTTTTTCTCTCGAGAAACGCCGCCTCGAGGGAAATTGACGCTAGTTATATAATACTTGTATGGCTTTACGAATGTGGGTCAATCCAAATCGTTATGATCGATGACAAGTCGAGATATATTTGTAAACAAACAAATAAATTCAAATTGAACCAGATTCCCTTTTCCGGCAATTTTTTTCTGCTAGAATAAAAAAAAGCATATTTTCAAAAACTCGACCGACATTTCCTTCACCTTAATATTCGCTAAGGCGAGACGCAATGTTTTGGTGGACCCATTTAATGTCGTTTCACTTAGGTTTATGGACAGATCTCCTGGTCTAAACCATTGACTATGTGGTCTGAACATCTATGTAAATTTCTCTCTCTCTCTCTCTCTCTCTCTCTCTCTCTCTCTCTCTCTCTCTCTCTCTCTCTCTCTCTCTCTCTCTCTCTCTCTCTCTCTCTCTCTCTCTCTCTCTCTCCTCCTCCTCCTCCTCCTTCCCTCCATTGCTTCTGGAGCCTAATTTTCTGCATGAAGTCCTTCCTTTCCCTGATACCTCCCTCCCCTCCCCTCCTCCCCACACCTCATTTCCCTTCTCCGTTCCCTTCCTTCTCTCCATCGTTCTCTCCTCCGCTACTCCCAACCTGCCACAGTCATCCTCTTGGTTTCCTTCCCCTAGCGGCCGCGTCTTCGTCAGAGGCGCGAGTCATAGGGTTTTCAGGTTTCTTTTTCTTCGTCTGAACATCGACCGACCGAACGAGTGACCCACCGACCGACCGACTGTACGACCTCCACCTTACCTCTACATTGTGACATATTAGTTGGTGTTCTGTCCCGTCACATGGTTGCATTTAAGGGACAGGGAATAAGGAGTATGGTCGAAATGGGGAGAAATATGACGGATGGAAGGATGGGAAAGACAGACATAAGAATGGTAGAAGGAATTAGGTGATGAGGGGAGAAATAATGACAGTTGAAAGCATCGGGGAGAGAGGAGACAGGGAAACAGAAGAGTGGACGAGGGGAGACAACAAAACAGGTCAGGAGGATTGACGGGGAGCGGGACGGGGAGACGGGAAAGAGTGGTGGTGTTTATAGACGGAGTAAGGTGATGGTTGCGTAGAATTGTAGAAGGAAGATTGAGGCGAGACGGGAAGACATAGGGGAATGCAGTAGTTTTGAAAGACGGAGTGGGAAGGTTATAGGAGACGGGTTATGTTGGGGGGCTTTAGAAGGTGAATGTTGGGAAGGTTGGCAGTGAGAGGAGTGAAGAGGGAAGAGGAGGAGGAAGCGGAGAGGGAATAGTTCCGTGGGGAGGAGGTAAATAGGACGCCAGAAAGGTATGCGACACAGGTCCTTCGAGATATGAGAGGAAGGAAGGAAGGAAGGAAGGAGGGAGCGAGGCAGGGGACGGGGGACGCAAGGTTCGGGACGGGGCTCAGAGGTAGTGAATATATTCAATCAAGGTGGTAAGTCGAGTGGGGCGTGGCCTTGGGGTTGTGAGTCTTCTGGGGCCTGGGCGTGGTTGTGTGTGGGGCGGGGCGTGGCGGTGCGGGGCTGCGGGGCTGGGGCGGGGCGGTGGGCGGGCTGCGGGCCTGGACGCCGGAACAAAGGTACGCCGGGTGGGGTGGGTGGCCTGGGCGGGGCGGGCGTGGCCAGTAGCGGGTTCGGGTCAGAAAATCTTTAGTGGAGAAGTGCCATGTGGGGCGGCGGGAAGCCCTCGACAACATCTACTCCCGCTGCTGCTACGCCTGCCCTCGGTGTTGGTGCTGGTGTTACTACTGATACAAACCAAGGCAAAGGGTGCCGTTACAAAGGCTGAACCCGCGATCCCCAAAGTATGAAGTATGAAGTATATATGCCAACTACTGACACTACACACAAGGAGAAACCGCAGCATCAACGCTACTTCTGCTAGAAATATATATACTACTGTTACTACTACTACTACTACTACTACTACTACTATTTCAACAACTACTACTTCTACTACTACTACTACTGCTATACTAATACTAATACTACTGCTGCTGCTACTTCTACTACTATTAATCATCATCATCATCATCATCATAATAATAATAATAATAATGTGTGTGCTGTTTTCTTTATTATCGGTAGCAATGGTTTATTATGGTATTGTTATGCTTGTCCCTCAGTCCTGGGAAACAAGGGCACATATACCGTCATTTCCTGCGTGCTTTATGGTACTGCCGGGAGGGTGAGGCACGCCAGGCTCGGGGCCCCTCTCAGGCATCTTAGTATTTTTACGAAAAGGGTAAACACAAAGTTGGGGCCTAAGTTTATATATACCAAGTCAAGTCACTCTGCTTCAAAACTGCGACCGGTACGCGCAGGAGGCGGTTTTGGGGCGGAGCAGCGGGATGACGTCACTTGGAGCCAAAAAAATAAATACCCGCCAGTTCAGGGGTGACTAAAGTTGGGGCCGTATGTGCACTCTGGATGTACATTCTCGCCTTCTTTCACAGCGCGCTCAGGCATGCCACTGACGAAAAAATATGTCTTTTTATTGTGCTCTTGCGTGACTGTAATTTCAATGACTACAAACGGCGGTGTGGGGTGTGAGAGAGGGCATGCTGAAGTGATTGATTTAAATTAGTATGCCTTTCCTCGTTTTCTCTAAATCCCTGTTTCTACATTCTCTAGTTTGGCTCCAAGCAGTGTCACGCATAAACCACGCCTCTGCCGAGTCTCCTCCCACAAGCCTGCGTACTATGACTTGACTTGGTGTATATAGACTTAGGTTGGGGCCATAAGCTATAGTTGAGCCTTGCGTCAGCGCTCATCTCCGTTACCTCAGCCCATGAACCCGATGTGAGAACCCATCACCCCGGGACACGGCCATTTTTACAGTCCAACACAGCGGCTTTGTCATCGCCGAACCAAACTCCTCAATCTTTTACAATCCATAATGGCGAGGTTTTCCGTGCAACACCAGATACACAAGAGATTTCCAGCATAGTCTCCTCAAATCTCTGAACTTAAATATGAACACCAAACATTACACAAGGAATTTTCGAAGTCTTTGGTACTGGGTTCGAGGCTTACTAACCCATCATGTCGAACTGTGAAAGTGGCCCACAGTGTTAGTGCAGCATTCTGGTTACCACAGTTTACCTTCCCCATGATTTCCCAGTTACCCTTTTATAGACCAGCCCTAAAGGGAGGATAAACAGCTGGGTGGACTGTGCGCCGACTGCAGAGGCCGGGAACATACTCGGACCCACGGATACATAGCTAGCCGTGCTAACCGCCGCACCACAAGAATGGGTATTTCGTTCTCTTATTTTTTGTTTCTTTGCCTTTCTTTTATATCACTTAGGCTACTTGATGCCGCATAAGGATGGTTACTTTGTTAAAATACTATTATCTCTCCTCCTCCTCCTCCTCCTCCCACCACCGCCGCTACTACCACTGCTACTGTTTCTACTACTACTACTACTACTACTACTACTACTACTACTACTACACACACACCACCACCACCACTACTACCACCATCACCACTACCACCACCACTACTACTCCCACTACCCCACACACACATAACTGCCACAAACAATAACAACCCCCCCCCAACACCCACCCACACCACTAAGGATACAAATAACGTATCTGACAGGAAGAATAACCCGCGTGACACACCTGGGCGTCAGAGCAGTGAGCCCAATCAATGGCTGTCTTGCCTGAATGGTGTGTGGGCGCCGCGGCCAGCCGGGACGCCGCTTACCTGTGGGGAGAGAAGACAGGTGTGAGGGCGGGGAGACAGCTGAAGCGACGGGCCGGAAGGGGAGGGCAGTAGAAAGAATAATGGGCTGGGACGAGGGAGAGGAGGAGATAGAGAGAGAAAGAGGAGAGAAAGGGAAGAAGGAGAGAAGAGGGAAAAGGAGAGGAAAAGGGGAGTAGATAGAGAGAAGAAAAGAAGGAAGGAGACAAGGGGAGAAGGGAAGGAGAAAGAGGGAGAGAGGAGAAGAGAGAGAGAGAGGAAAAAGGGAAGGAGGAGGAGGGAGAGAGGGAAGAGGGAAAAAGGGAAGGAGAGGAGAGAGAGGAGTCGAGAGAGAGAGAGAGAGAGAGAGAGAGAGAGAGAGAGAGAGAGAGAGAGAGAGAGAGAGAGAGAGAGAGAGAGAGAGAGAGAGAGAGAGAGAGAGAGAGAGAGAGAGAGAGAGAGAGAGAGAGAGAGAGAGAGAGAGAGAGAGAGAGACAGAGAGAGAGAGAGAGAGAGAGAGAGAGAGAGAGAGAGAGAGAGAGAGAGAGAGAGAGAGAGAGAGAGAGAGAGAGAGAGAAGGCACAGAGGGGCTCCAGGGACAGGGGAGAGAGACATGTATAGGCAAGGCGGTGAAAAGTTTTACATTCTATATTTTATTCACATTGTAAGGCGCCGGGCGGCACCAAGAGGCGCGGCGAGGAGAGGCGGGAAAAAAGGGCCATTAAATCTTACTCTGGAGAAGGAGCAGGAAAAGAAATCCAGGATATCAGAGTTCAGTTCAGTGACAGGAGTGTTGTTTTGCCTGTTTGACGAGACTGAGGGAAAAAAATGGGTGTATCCGATGGTAGGTATAAAAAAAAACAAAAAAACACTGACAGGAAGGTGTAAGTGTAATTATGTAGGCAGATAAATTTCCAAATGCATCTTCAGTTTTAAATTACATAAACCAGATTTTTTAACTTACGATAAATGTTTCTATAATAGATATATATATGTACAAATATTTTTTTACAGCAGAGGAGAGAGTGCAAGGGCGTAAAAAAATAGAAAACAATAATGAAAAAAAAAAGCCCGCTACTTACTGCTTCTAAATAGAGTAGAGTGGCCAAAAAGAGAAATCAGTTTCGATATATAGATGTTTAAAAATATAGATGATTAGATCCATGCATATGACAGATGTTCAAAATATACCGGTACATAGATAGATATAAGGATACATAAATACATGAATGCAAAGAACGAAGAAACAAAATATAAGTATACATTTATAAATAAAATCAAATAAGAAAATTCACAAAGCCGATTCAAATGTTTCGTGCTGCTTAAACACATCCAATTTACTAAAGCTAATTCCACGGCCCTTTTAACCTCCTATTATCCCTTTACCTGGACACACGAGCCTTACCTCTTTTTCTATTTACTGGGACTCGCCTCTTATCTATTTTTCTTATGCTGGACTAATTCATAACAAATATCCCACCGTCGCGTCCCTGTTATGCTATGCTAGATTAGGTTAGGTTGGAATGGGTAAGGTTAGGTTAGGTTTGGTTAGGTTAGATCAAGTTAAGTTATATTAGGTAAGGTTAGGTTAGGTTTGGTTAGGTTAGGTTAAGTTATGTCAGGTTAGGTTAGATGAGGTTAGGTTTCGTTTGGTAAGGCTAGCTTGCACGAGCCTTACCTCTTCTCTTTAGTCAGCCTCAGCTCTTATCTCTCCACTAATGCCAGACTTATTCATAGCTACTTTCCCAGCCCCGCCTCCCCGCCCTCACGCACCACGTTAAAGAGAATGGACCGCGCCCCGCACACTACAGCTCTCGATATAGAAAACGGGGAAGTCTTTCTTAACGTTTTATTTTCTTTGTACTTTTCTATTTGCCAATCGCGTAAGTCTCCTTCATCTCCTTCTCTATTACTTATACGAGAGAGAGAGAGAGAGAGAGAGAGAGAGAGAGAGAGAGAGAGAGAGAGAGAGAGAGAGAGAGAGAGAGAGAGAGAGAGAGCGCTTAGGTCACAGATACTGGCAGACTCGTTTTCACTGCTCTAAGTGCCTCGCAGGAAGGAGAAGTGGTTAGTTAGTGTTGGTAACAGTCGTGTGAGAGGGTTGAGGGACACCAGTACAGGGGGAGGAAGGAGGGGGGCGGAGAGTGCGTGAGAGAGGGAGGAGGAGAGAATGGGGAGAGGGGGGCAGAGAGAGGGGGGAGGGGGGCAGAGGGAGTGAGGGGAAGAAGGAAGGGTGTTGGTTGTGTTAGTTGTTGGGGTGAGGTAAAGGAGGAGGAGGAGGAGGAGGAGGAGGAGGAGGAGGGAGCGTGGTGAAGGCATATAGATAGGAAGTTACGCAGAGAGAGAGAGAGAGAGAGAGAGAGAGAGAGAGAGAGAGAGAGAGAGAGAGAGAGAGAGAGAGCATGGAGGACAGCTGATGGCAGGTCCGAAGTGGAGGAGAGAGAAGAGATAAAAATAAGATAGAGGAAAGGAAAAAGGAAAAGGAAAAAGAGAGGATATAAGGTGGAAGGCAGGGAAGTCACGATAGGGAGATAAGCCGAGCGTGATGGAAAGGGTGGAGGAGATAACGAGGTGGAGGTGGAATGGGCGTGGTGATGGTGGTGGTGGAGATAGTACTGGTGGAAGAAATGGTGGTGGAGGAGATGGGAGGTGATTTTATGGAGGGAGAGGTGGGAAGGGGAGCATACGGGGAAGATGAGGAAGAGAGAAGAAAAGGGGAGTAAAAGGAGGGAGAGATAGAAAATGATGAGGGAAAAAGGGAAAATAGAAAAAGAGGGAAAGGAAGAAAGGAAGGGTACAGGGAGAGGGAGATAAACAGAGGAACAAGCAAAGTAGGGAAGTGTACAGGGAGGGGAGGGTAAAGAGGCAGACATAGGAAGGTAAACTAAAGGGATAAGTGCGGAAGGGAGCAAAGAGAGGGTAGAAGGGAGAGGGAGAGAGTGGTAGGGAAGGTTGCCGCAGAGGGGAACAAAGGAGGGGAGAGTGGAACATAGGGAGGGGAGAGAGAGAGAGATGTAGGTAGGGAAGGGAGAGAAGGAGAGGAGCGAATGGAGAGGGAGGATAGAGAGAGATGTAGGTAGTGAAGAGAAGGAAGGAGAGGGAGTCAGAGGAGAGAAGGGGAAAGAGATGTAGGGATGAAGGGAAGGCTGGAGGAGGGGAGAAAGAAATGTATAGGGAGGGAAGGAAAGGACGGAGAGGGGATCGTAGGAGAGGAGGGGAGAGAAATGTAGGAATGAAGGGAAGGCTGGAGAGGGGATCGTGGGGGAGAGAGGAAGAGGGAGAGGGAAGGGGCAGGTGGGGAGCGCCAAGGGGGCAGGAGGGCCAGGTGGGAAGGGGAGCATTGATCGGGAAGTGACCTTGTATCCGCTGCTCCCGTGGCTGCCGCTGCCGTTTGGTTGATGCAGCCCCGTCAGGTACTGCCACGCCCCCGCTACTGCCCTGCCGCTGCCACGCCCACCACCTCTCCTTCTCTCCCTGGCCTTACCCCCTCATTCTTCATGTTATGTCTTGCTCTGCTTTCATCTTAAGACCTAACTACCTCTCTCTCTCTCTCGCATTCTCTCTCTCGCATTCTCTCTCTCTCTCTCTCTCTCTCTCTCTCTCTCTCTCTCTCTCTCTCTCTCTCTCTCTCTCTCTCTCTCACGAGCCTCCCCCGCGGCTATATTATCTCCTCCCTTCCTGCTGTGATCCCTCGTCCCGGCGATGTGTGTGTCTGTCTGTTCCTTCCTGCCACGCCCCGGAGAACACACACACACACACACACACACACACACACACGCACACGCACACGCACACGCACACATATTTGATGCGCTCACCAACACCACCACTATACTGCGTTCACCAATTCTCCCCCCCTCCACACCCCGCCCCAAGGATTGCTGTATATTCTAAAAGGCATTACCTGATCACAGAGAATATCAGCACACAATTAATTCAGTGAAGTCGGACTCCGCGTCAGCCGCTTTGCCATAGACCTCAGCACCAGCTTTTCCACATTATCATCCTTAGAACTTTGCATGTATCACTTTCAACCCCAAATGTGTCTTACCAGCACAAATACCGATATGCAATTAAAGTTATCGTTCAAACCGTTGATTATTAATGTGTGTTTGCGATAGTCGTATATTGGAAACTGGAAAATACAGTGTGGGGATTACGATAATTTGTCTCAGCGCCGGCGGGCAGATAGACTCGTGTTGCTGCAATACCGAGGTAAAGGTGGAGGCTCGGGTGTTGTTTCCTTCGTGTATTGCGTCAATCCCAGCCCGAGGAACACAGCCATTAGCACAGTGTCGAGTATGCTTTTATTGTACAGTATAGGTGCGTGGGGTGGGTGGGGGAAAGAGAGAGAGAGAGAGAGAGAGAGAGAGAGAGAGAGAGAGAGAGTGAGTGTGAGTGTGAGTGAGAGTGAGTGTGAGTGTGTGTGTGTGTGTGTGTGTTATATACGGTGCACTTCATCCCTTGTCGTTTTATATGTTGTCCTTCTGTCATTAAAATAAACACTAAATTCATATCGTATAAGATTTTAACTGCAATCTTCTTATCTTTTTTTTTATATAATTATGACACCCCCAATTTTCTACCCAATAGAGCGTCGTACTTCTTTAGCCCACTTCCGTTACTCTCCTTGAC
Organism: Eriocheir sinensis; assembly: GCF_024679095.1. Classification (NCBI taxonomy): domain Eukaryota; kingdom Metazoa; phylum Arthropoda; class Malacostraca; order Decapoda; family Varunidae; genus Eriocheir; species Eriocheir sinensis. The sequence goes on along the minus strand of NC_066559.1, from coordinate 1,930,447 downwards.
GGCTTAATCACCAATAGTTCCACCTCCCTTAATACCTCCATGACCAACTCGCTAATTAACTCTTGACATTGCTCCCCGCCCGTTGTTCCTTTCCCTCTTGATGTCGCGGCACCCGAGGCCTCGTCTAAGCCTACCGTCTACCCCTCGCTACAGTACGTCAAGTCAATATTAGATCTTGAGTTATAGAGTAGCAATGACGGAGTTGGGCTGGGCCGGCAGAGACCCTCACGCCAAAGACAGATTACATCGACTTCGTATTTGCTAAGCGGCAACATAGCAGGAACGGAAAGGATACTGTAGCCGCGACGGAGGAGGACTTTTGACAGGAAGAGAGAGAGAGGGAAGGGGAGAGAGGTACAACAGAAGGGAGGCAGGAAGGGAGTGAGAGAGGGACAGCATCAGAAGGGAGGCAGGAAGGGAGAGGGAGTGAGAGAGGGACAGCATCAGAAGGGAGACAAGGTAAGTATAAGATAAGTATAAGAAGGGAGGCGTGAAGGAAAAGAGAGAGCGTACTGGAGGTGTATTATCGCACCGTTGCGGAGTTGAGATGTTATTCAACTTATCTATTATTCACGCAGTTAGTTTGAGGAAGGAGCAGAAGAATAAAGGAAAGAAGATATTGAGTTCCTATTTTCTACGCGGCGCCGTGTTACCGTACCGTTGCGGCGTTAATTAGAAGGTAAATTATCCGTCAATTTACGCAGTTAGTTGGAGTAAGGAGCAGGAATATAAAGAAAAGACGCACAATATAGAACTTATTGAACTCGCGTATGCTAAGCGGAATTGTGTACCGTACCGAGAAAACAGTCCTTTTACCTGTTAATTCACACAGTTAGGTAAAGTAAAGACTGGCAGGACTGCAAAGGATATAGATGATAATGACCAAGTAGTATGGGGAGGCGGTGGCTGAATCGACAGAGTAACACCACCGCGTTCAGGAGGACGCGAGTTCAATCCCCGCCCGGTGCCACCAAGCTGGGATTTTTTTTTTTGCTCCGCCCGCTTAAAAAACTACCTATGTCATGCTCCAGAACCACCCCTATCAACCCGTACTAGATTTTCTGATTAAGATGATGAGCTCCGAGCTGCAGCATTGGCGCCACTATAAACACTAAACACTAAACTGCGCCAGAACCCAGAACGGGCTGGACCGACCATCCACGGGAAGAAGGACAGGCCGGACCATCCGACCACCCGGAAAAACCGGCTACCGGCTATAGGCCGCGAAAAAAAAGTTGCTAAGCGGCGTCATGTACCGTGCCGTTGTGGCGTGTAGCGTTAACCCGGTAGCAGCGACGGGCCAAATTTGTGGCTTTACCGTGTACCAGCGACGGGCCAAATTTTTGCCATGCTATAAACCCCCCAAAATAGATGATGCATAAACTGATCACAAATGCGTTGATATATATTATGAAATGGTTTGCGTGAGTGATGATTTTTCTCATTAATTCGCTTAGAGGGGCCTATAAGAAACATGATCCCCGCAGCTTCCGGGTTAATGAAAAGGTAATTTATCCGTCAATTCACGCAGTTAGTTGGAGTAAGAAGCGGGACACTAAAGGAAAGCCGCCCGCTGCTGGAGGGGGCTATAAACCAGTCGACCTTTATTGATCTCCCAACAGTCGACCTACTGACCTCATTAAATCGACCCATTAACTTGATCTCTTGCCAGAAACTTAGGCGCGAGAGCTTGGGCGATTATGAAGAAAATCCAAGGACTTTCTTTCTTTCTTTCTTCCCGGGGCGAGCGATGTTGTTCGGGAGTCACGGGAGGCGAATATGACGCTGGAAAAAATTCTTAAAGACTGAAAATACCTAAAGACTGAAAATACCCTGGCACTGAAAAACGCCTTAATACTGAAAACACCCTAACACTGAAAATACCTTAACCGGATTGGAAAGGACCTTGCCACTGAAAATCCCTAAGACTGAAAAAAGAACCAACACTGAAAAAATACCTTAACTCATGCTCACTCATCGCCGCACCACAACACTGCCACGTAAACAAACCTGAAAGAAAGATGAAAATATTCCCCACCTTAGGGTCAATAGCCCCCCGCCCGCCCCCGTGGGAACATTGCCTTCACCGCCTTCTGGAAAAGTTTGGCGGCAAGACAGCAATTATCTGAGCGCTTGCAACTTTTACGTAGCGATGCACAAACCAGGAGAAAAAAAAGATAAAAGAAAACTTGGCCAGAATTGGAGAAACACACACACACACACACACACACACACACACACACACACACACACACACACACACACACATACACACACACACACACACACACACTCACTCACTCACTCAACACACAAGGAGAGAATCATTCAATAACAGGTGCAAAGGTAACACACTCCTTTCTCCATCTCTTCCCTCTTTCATTCATTTTCTTCATTCGTATATTATTCCCTTGTATGCCTTCATATATGCCGTCCTCTCCCTTCTCCCTCCTCTCCATTCTTATATATCATACTTCCCTCCTCTATCATCCCTCCATCCCATTCTTCCTCCATCTCTCCATCTTTATACCTCCCTCCCTCTTTTGTTTCTTTCTCTCCTCCTTCCTCCATCCCGCTCACTCTCCATCTCTTAGTCTTATGTACCTCCCTTACCTCCCTCCTCTCTACCTCTTCCTTCCTTCTCTGTCTTGTCCCAGTCAAAATTCAGTGATGACACCTGAGGCCCCCCAGAATGAAGTCCTCGCCTCGGCTAATGTGTGTCTCCTGGCTCCATCGATGGCTCGGTTAGTGGACGTCTCTGCTATATCGAGGCTCCCCGATTACCCCCTCGCTCGTCTCTTTTCCCGTCACCTTCCTTAGCCCTGGAAACACGCTACACAGTGACTCCCTCTGCCGTTCTCTCTCGTTCTTTCTCTCTCATTCTTTCTTTTTAGCTTTCTCTTTATTCTCTCTCTCTCTCTCTCTCTCTCTCTCTCTCTCTCTCTCTCTCTCTCTCTCTCTCTCTCTCTCTCTCTCTCTCTCTCTCTCTCTCTCTCTCTCTCTCTCTCTCTCTCTCTCTCTCTCTCTCTCTCTCTCTCTCTCTCTCTCTCTCTCTCATACATAGTCACAGCGAGACCATCTTAAACACGCGTAAATTAAAGAGAATTCACGACCACCAAATTATAAACGAAGCAATCAACTCTTTCGGCCGCCACACAAAACTAAAATATGAAAACTTGAGGCGCTCGGAGCGTCTGCAAACCCCTCAGTATCGCGTGTCCCGGGTATCATGTATTTTGTCACCCATCGCGTCCGGTAAAGAGAAGAAAGGCTGGACTCATGAAACCGATATTATGAGTTTTGGAAATTACCGCACTGGAGGGAAATAATAAAGACTAAATAGAAATCACGCTGAAGGGTTTTTATGCAGTGATGTCAGTTATGTCCTCTATCTTTTATGCTGTGTGTGTTTCGTTGTTGTTCCTGTAATTTTTTTCATTGTATAAAGTGTATTGGTTTTCCTGGAACCATTACGACACACAGACACACAACACTCATCCACCCAATCCCACGCATACACTCACCCGACCCCCGACACATATAGGCCTACTGGTAACCATTTCATTTTTACCCGACCCCCGACACACATAGGCCTACTGGTAACCATTTCATTTTTACCCGACCCCCGACACACATAGGCCTACTGGTAACCATTTCATTTTCTGTATTTGTGGTTGTTTTTCATTTTTTCCCAATCGCCATTCATTCTCATTATTTATTTTCTCATCCCCTCAACACAACGAATCCTCTACTGTTCATATTGCGCCGTGAGAAGTTTCTAACATCCGAGTTTTTCGTGTTTCCTTCTTGCCATTCATTCTCATTATTTATTTTCTCATCCCCTCAACACAACGAATCCTCTACTGTTCATATTACGCCGTGAAAAGTTTCTAACATCAGAGTTTTTCGTGTTTCCTTCTTGCCATTCATTCTCATTATTTTTTTCTCATCCCCTCAACATAACGAATCCTCTACTGTTCATATTGCGCCGTGAAAAGTTTTTAACATCCGATTTTCCGTCACCTTGTTAATTGACTCCCCTACCTATTGTTCCTCAAGATACCCTCACCTGTACCATTTCAGGTGTACCTGTACCATATTCAGGCTCTATACGTTCACGGCACACTCATCACAGAAATGATATACCCATTTTCAATCGTTTTAATAAGCACTTGTTAACTTAAGAACATTAATTTACTACTACTTGAACTACAACCACTACTATTACAAGTACTTATATTGCGTCCTCTCCATTCAAGCTGTCGGTAATCCTTTCTCATTCCACAACACATCCTCTCTGTTTCCTCTTCCCATATTCTCTCTCTTCTTACTCTTCACTTGTCTGACCATCTTCCTCTCCCCCTCACATTTCCCCTGATCATGCCCTCTTCTCGTCTTATCTTCCTCTCCGCTCCTTCTGCCTCCCCTTTTTCTGCGCCTCATCACCACAGCCCAAGCATCTACTGTTCGCCTCTCTGTCCCTCCCGCCTCCAAATGGCCATCAACAATCTCACGTTGGATCATTAATAAGTGTTTTCTAGGGTGGGAAAAGAGGGAGAGAGAGGGAGATAGATAGATATAGATAAATAGAAAAGAGAGACATAGATTGATCTGAGTAAGTGACTAACACACACACACACACACACACACACACACACACACACACACACACACACACACACACACACTTATTTTTAGCAGTGTTTTGTTTACTTACATTTCTCTCTGCTTCGTTTCGTAAAATCAAGAGTGAAAAGAAACCCAAACAAAGGCCGCACATTCGCGTTCACACGTTCTCTTCGGGCTTATTGGGTTTCTATCGCTCCACAAATATAAAAATTCAAGGAAATATAAATGCTAATTAGATTTCATTTCCATTCTTCAGTTCTGCAAAAGGCGACGTTGCGAAGAATTCCATTTCCTCTTTATTTTGCGAAGTTGTTTTTCTTATCGTTGTGTTGCTGCTATTATTACTGTTGTTAATGCTTTTTGCTGTTGTTGTTCTTCTTGTTAATGTAATTTTAGAAAGACTACTACTACTACTACTACTACTACTACTACTACTACTACTATTACTACTATTACCTTATTAAAAGAAGAAAATGTAATATGTCAGTGTAAAGACAAACAAATGTGTATTTTCTTTACCATTCATATGTTTTAAAATCAGATAAAAAGATGAAAAGAAAAAAACTGAAATGTCAGCGTTGATTGCAAGCTTTCCTGATGGTTTTGTCTCTACGTTCCTGGTGATTTTGTGTGTACGTTCCTGGTGATTTTGTGTGTACGTTCCCCGTGATTTTGTGTGTACGTTCCTGGTGATTTTGTGTGTACGTTCCCGGTGATTTTGTGTGTACGTTCCTGGTGATTTTGTGTGTACGTTCCCGGTGATTTTGTGTGTACGTTCCCGGTGATTTTGTGTGTACGTTCCTGGTGATTTTGTGTGTACGTTCCTGGTGATTTTGTCTGTACGTTCCTGGTGATTTTGTCTGTACGTTCCTGATGATTATGTTTGTACTTTCCTGGTGATTTTGATTGTACGTTCCTGGTGTCTGTACTTCCCTGTAGGTGTCTGAACGTTTCTGTTGGTGTCTACATGGGTTATGCCTTTTTTTTTTACAACAAAGGAGAAAGCTCAAGGGCACAAAAAAAGGAAACAATAATAAAAAAAGCCCGCTACTCGCTGTTCCTATAAAAAAGATCAAAAGAGATGGCCGAAAGAGAGGTCAATTTCGGAAGGAGAGGTGTCCTGATACCCTCCTCTTGAAATAGTTCAAGTCGTAGGCAGGAGGAAATACAGATGAAGGAAGATTGTTCCAGAGTTTACCAGCGTGAGGGATGAAAGAGTGAAGATGCTGGTTAACTCTTGCATAAGGGGTTTGGACAGTATAGGGATGAGCATGAGTAGAAAGTCGTGTGCAGCGGGGCCGCGGGAGGGGGGGAGGCATGCAGTTAGCTAGTTCAGAAGAGCAGTCAGCGTGAAAATAGAGATAGAAGATAGAAAGAGAGGCAACATGGCGGCGGAATTTAAGAGGTAGAAGACTATCAGTAGGGGTAGGAGAGCTGATGAGACGAAGAGCCTTTAGATTCCACTCTGTCCAGAAGAGCTGTGTGAGTGGAGCCCCCCCACACGTGAGATGCATACTCCATATGACTGTACGACTGGACACGGACAGACCTGCCTCTGCTTAATCTCTTGTTGCTTAATGGTGACGAGCGTGATATTAGCAGTGACGAGGTTGATAACGACGCTGGCGCTGTTGATGAAAGTAATAATGATGTTGAAAATGGTAAAGGTAGATTTGGGAGCAACCTCTAAGCTACGCGTGGGCTCGGTATTCAGCTTGGATGATAGCAAATTATGATGATATTGACACTGACTTAACTTATTACGATAGCAATTATAATGAGTTTAATTAGCCACGGTTTCTCCCCTCATCAACCCATACAAGCCTCGCTCTCATTATGATAGTGATGATGATAATGATAACACTGATGGCGACAACAATTAGTAAGGAGAACATAATGAGTTTAATTAGGGAAACCTCACCCTTCTCCTTTCCATACCCCCCCCTCGCCCTACCCCCCTAGAATCACAATATAGGCCTAATGTTACAAATAGGACTTAATTAATGAGAAGAAAAATGGATGATATTTTTGTTGCATTTTCACTCATTCTCAGACCAACGAATTATCTTCCCAACGAATTAGAACGTCTCCGTCTATGTTTGTATTTGTATTTGCATTTCCATGTGTTTTAAAATGGGTGTGTTTGTATATGTATTAGTGTTTCTTAGTGTGTGTGTGTGTGTGTGTGTGTGTGTGTGTGTGTGTGTGTGAGTGAGTGAGTGAGTCTTGCATCTTCTTTGACGTCTTGAGATGCTCTAATCCAATACAGTTTGAGAGAGAGAGAGAGAGAGAGAGAGAGAGAGAGAGAGAGAGAGAGAATATATACGAGATTCATTTAGATTTCCATACCTTTGCTCTCTCTCTCTCTCTCTCTCTCGTAGGCCTAAGGTAAGGAAGCTTCATCAATTTTAACCAAGGAGCATATTAGGACGGTCTACCTGGTCAACAAAATGGGTTTACCTGTATCTTTACGTTGAGGAGAGAGAGAGAGAGAGAGAGAGAGAGAGAGAGAGAGAGAGAGAGAGAGAGAGAGAGAGAGAGAGAGAGAGAGAGAGAGAAAGAAATGGAATGAAAGAAGGAAAGAAAGAAAACAAAAAAAATGAAAGGGTAAGAAAGAAAAAAGATGTGTAAGTGAGAAATAGAAAGAAAGATGTAAAGAAAGAAAGAGGGGCAGGAATAGAGAAATAGTGTGAGAGAGAGAGACAGAGACAGATAAAGAGACAGAGACTGGACCTACTGGGAAGAAGAAGGGGAGGAAAGAAAAGGAAAGGGGAAGGGAGGGAAGGGAAGGAAGGCGTGGAGGAAATCTCTCCCCTTTAGTGTATTCCCAGGTGAGGGAGAGAAAAAGCACCTGAGAAATTAAGTATCCTGTGCCGTCTAAGCCTTGGTGGTGGTGGTAGTGGTGACGATGATGATTCTTGTGCCGTCTAAGCCATGGTGGTGGTGGTGGTGACGATGCTGATGTTGATAATGATGAAGAAGACGAATAGGTGAAGCAAAGAGTTGGACACGAGGAATGATGATAAGTGATGTGTTAGTAGTAGAATATATAAAATGTAATGGAATGTATATAAAATGAAAATAGTGATAAGGAATGATAACAGTGATATGATAATGATGATGATGATGATGATGGGAAGAACAAGGAAGAAGAGAAAGAGGAGAAGGAGGAGGAGGAAGCTTTTGATGAGGATGAGGATGGGGATGAGGAGAAGGGAGAAGGGAAAGATGATGGTTCTCGTTATAATGGTGGTGATGATTGTGTTGAAGGTGTTGGTGAGGGAAGGCAGGTAAGGTTTAATGAGAAGCGGAGAGAAAGGTATGGCAGGTGAGAGGGGGTGCCAAGTTCATTATCTCTCTCTCTCTCTCTCTCTCTCTCTCTCTCTCTCTCTCTCTCTCTCTCTCTCTCTCTCTCTCTCTCTCTCTCTCTCTCTCTCTCTCTCTCTCTCTCTCTCTCTCTCTCTCTCTCTCTCTCTCTCTCTCTCTCTCTCTCTCAGTTTATTGTTTCCTTCCTGTCTACTCTTCCCTTGGTGTTTTTTATCTCTTTCTGATCTTGTCTTCCTGTTCTTTCTCAATTGAAAACCTCCTCCTCCTCCTACTCCTCCTCCTCCTCCTCCTCCTCCTCCTCCTCCTTCTTTCAGTATCATGTTCCCTGCCCATTAAATTTCTTTGTCCCTCTTTTCCTCCTCCTCCTTCCTCCTCCTGCTCCTTTTGTCTCTCTTCACCTCAACCTGCTCTTCTTCCTCCGCCTCCTCCTCCTCCTCCTCCTCCTCCTCCTCCCACTCCTCCTCCTCTTCCTCTTCCTCCTCCTCCTCCTCCTCCTCCTCCTTTATATCTCCTTTTCCTTCGTTCTGTCCTCTTTCGCTCCCTTCTTTTATTTGTGAGACCTCCTCCTCCTCCTCCTCCTCCTCCTCCTTTAACATTCATGGAACGCTCCTGCCTGTCGTACAAACGGAAATTGATCTCGAGGTCATTGTCCGAATAACATGTAGCACGCAAAACACGCGAACCTGGGTATGAGATGCTCCCTCTTCTCTGTAAGACCTTTGTAGCACAAGGTAATGTCCACCAGGCAATGCTATGAATGAATATAACTTAGCAATAGATCAAAACTGCTCTAAGTTGCTAAGGTTCCAACATTGCACGATGCTAGGGTTAGAGTGCAAATGCTGCTTGATTGTACACAGAAAGTCAGCAGCCCCTGCTCCAGAACAATTCTAGCACGGCGTAGTTGCTCCATCGCTGCCGGGACCCGGGGCGGTACATAAGACTTGTATGAAATTGTTGGGAATGGCTGGAGAGAGAGAGAGAGAGAGAGAGAGAGAGAGAGAGAGAGAGAGAGAGAGAGAGAGAGAGAGAGAGAGAGAGAGAGAGAGAGACCAACGGTGTGGGATCCTTACACACACAGAAACATTGATAGGTTAGAACAAAGCAACACCAAGGCGGCAAGGTTCATTACAAACAATTACACTCGAACGCCTGGAATCACAACACGGATCAAACAACAGATAAACATGGAACCTCTTCACATACGCAGACAAGCACACAGACTTACACTTATGTACAAGATCACAAACACTCACATTGACATTGATCCACATACATACTTACACAGCGCAAACAGTCAACGTACTCGTAACACACACACCCATAAATACCAATCATATCACACTAACACTGACGCATACAAGCACTCATACTTTCCACGCACCGTACGTGACTGGAACAGCCTCCCTCAACAGATTTTAGACTGCGGTACACTAGACTCATCCAGAAAACAAATGCTCACTCACTTGTCACCTCAACTCACCAACACTAACAATTACACTTGATTCACTTCCCTCCCCTGCACACTCGGCTCCCCCGTCCCCCCAACAGCCAACACAAATATGCGTGTTATGCACCTGCACAGGTGCCCTGCGCATTAATATCCAGATCCAGATCCAGATCCAGAGAGAAAGGGGGAGAGAGGGGGGGAGGGGGGAAGATAGGGGGGGGGAGAGAGATTTACATAGAATCACAAGCCACTCTAGATATTTAGTATTGACTGTGATGTATCGTTCATGTGATGGTGAAGGTGGTGATTGTGGTGGTACTCTATTTTTATTTTATTTTTTTCATTTATTTATTTTTTTATTTATTATTTTTTTTTTTTAGGAGAAAATCCACTTGTCCGTATTCCCTGACAGTAGTTTCTAATACAGTGATGCTATTCGGACGCTGTATAATCAACCAATCAGCCAGCAGCAAACTCTCCGAGGAAAAAGGGCGCCTCCACCGGCAAGGGCTAGTTGTTTATTGAGATAGGGGTATAAACTTTAAGTCTTGCTGATACACGTGGAAAATAATGACGACCATAGTGACAATGTGTGCCAGTTTACGAGTTCAGGCTCTTCAGTGACGATACTGGAAAAGTTGTGGTAGTGACTGGTGGTGAAGGACAAAAGAAGTCAAGATAAGAGCTCGGATATAAGGGAGTGATGTTCTCGTTGTATAATTCGCTGGTAAGGCGCCACCTGGAATACGGCGTGTAATTCTGGTCCCCTAATTACAAGAAAGATATTGAAATACTTGAGAGAGTATATCGCCGCGCTACGAAAATTATATCATCATTGAGGACGCAACCTTACGGAGAACGACTCAAGCGACTCAATCTCTTTACTTTGGAAAAAAGAAGATTGCGGGGAGACATGATACAAGTCTTCAACACACAAAATGCTAGTAGTAATGGTAGCAGACAGATACCCTAGCCATAGACCGCCAGGTCGTCTGGTGTCTGTTCTTTCTATGTAATCCTATGTATTCCTCCTCCTCCTCCCCCTTTACTTTGTCTTTCTCCTCCTTGTACCCCGGGCCCATTCTCTTCCTAATTTGCATCAATTGCCATGAAGCCGAGCAGATATCTCGTGTTTCAAACTTTGCGCAGGACACCCAGGTGAGGTGAAGGGAAGGAAGGGCTCCGCCATGGTTACTAGCGACGCCATCCTCAAAGATCTGGCCGAGACTGTCCAGTGTTGCGACAAGAGAAGAATGTCCTGCAGCGTCCACAAACAAGTATTCGTGTATTTTGTGGATATAAGTTGTATGATTAGAGTACGAAGAGGCCGGAGCACCTTGGCATCCTCGTCAGAAATGTCCCGAGATTCTTGAAATTGTGCAAACCTGCTCCTGACGTGCCTGCGTTCATCGCGAGGAAGTTTGAGTGGAAGACACCGGCGGGTATATTATTGCTATGCCTAAAACTCGTTAGCAAGGCAGCAGTTCGAATATCCACTTTTTTCATCCCCAAGCTACGTCTGCGACACGCAACAGAACTTTATTAATCTGTGAGAGAAGTCTCAGGTGTAGAAGTTGCCCGTCTTTCTATCTTCTATCAATATTTCCACGCTGACTGCGCTTCTGAACTTGCTAACTGCATGCCTCCCCCCCTCCCGCGGCCCCGCTGCACACGACTTTTTACTCATGCTCATCCCTATACTGTCCAAACCCCTTATGCAAGAGTTAACCAGCATCTTCATTCTTTCATCCCTCACGCTGGTAAACTCTGAACAATCTTCCTTCATCTGTATTTCCTCCTGCCTACGACTTGAACTCTTTCAAGAGGAGGGTATCAGGACACCTCTCCTCCTGAAATTGACGTTTCTTTCGGCCACCTCTTTAGACTCTTTTTTTGGGAGCAGCGAGTAGCGGGCTTTTTTCTATTGTTTCCTTTTTTGTGTGCCCTTGAGCTGTCTCCTTTGTTGTAAAAAAAAAAAAAAGCCTACCGGCGCTATAGGCGTAGGTAAAAAAAAATAATGAGGTGTGATGACTGAGAGGAGACAAAATGTAAACTCTCACGTCCTTCCATCCATAGCCTTTGCCAGTGTCAGCGAGGCGATACTCAGTTACCTTTTTTTTTTCCTTTTACAACAAAGGAGACAGCTCAAGGGCACAAAAAAGGAAACAATAATAAAAAAAAAGCCCGCTGCTCGCTGCTCCTACAAAAAAGAATCAAAAGAGGTGGCCGAAAAAGAGGTCAATTTCGGGAGGAGAGGTGTCCAGATACCCTCCTCTTGAATATTCTTACATATTAAAGTAGTTTTAGGATAATGTTTTGGCTACCGCAGAGAGACCACGACAATAACCGCACCTGACAATCCCTTAGCTCTAAACTTTGAAGTGAATTATTTGAACTTTTAGCGCAGAAGTCGAAGAATTTTATCGAGACAATGCATTTCTGAAGCTGCTCCTTACCACAGCGACAGTCACAGTTGTTTGGAACCACACAGTAAAATTATAAAACCAATATTAGGGTTGATCCAGTTTCATCGAGAGCCTTCAAGAGGTAAATCTGCTTAATTGATGGCCATGGTAGACTTCAGCTCAGAAAAATTCCTCTGCCACCGTACGAAAATTTCCAAGCCATCTTTTCGCAGCCGTTACTATGTTCCTTAATCTGCCAGCAGCGTGTCGGAGGCAGGTGGGCGGGGGGGAGGGTGGGGTTGGGGGGGAGATGGTCAGGTGAGCAGGCGGGCAGAGGGAGTCGGGGGTCGGGCGGGGAGGTCCGTCGTGCTTTACTATCTTTACCTAATTCTTGAAGCAACATTCTGCAAAACATTCCAGGCTGCTAAAGTGGCCAGCGCCGCTATACTCAAATAGACTTTCTGGTACCTGCCTTTTTCATGCTTCCATGTTTCTGCTTCCTCCTCTATCTAATCTCCTCCCCTTCCTCCTCATCTCTCTCTCTTCCTCCTCCTCCTCCTCCTTTCTCTCTTCCTCCTCCTCCTCCTCCTCCTCCTTTCTCTCTTCCTCTACCTCCTCCTCTCTCTCTTTCTCTACCGCCTCTTCTCTCTCTTCCTCTACCTCCTCCTCTCTCTCTTTCTCTACCTCCTCCTCCTCCTCCTCCTCTCTAGTCAGAAATCAAGGGGCTATTTGAAATTTACATATTCTGCATTGGAGGTACAGGGGAGGAGGAATACGAGGAGAGGAAGAGGAAGAAATAGAGAAGGCTGAAGAGGGGGGAAGAAAACGTAGGTGGCGGAGGAGGAAGATGAAAGAACGGAAGAGGAGGAAGGGAAGGAGGAGGAGGATGTGGCGGTGAATGCGGAGGAGAAGGAAGCATGGAAGCGACTCATAAGAGAAAGCGTAATGGCTTTTAACGGAGCTACGTGGCTTAGTGGTGTAATCTGTCCTCCGGGGCCGCTCTGTGATCTGTAGCCGAGGACAGAAGGGGAACTGAACAGATGTGATGGAGTGGTACGAGTGGGAATGGTACTCTTCATTTCTCTCACACCGATGAAAAGCAACGGTCGATAGATAGGCGGTTGATAGGGTAGGCGGTGGCTGAGTGGTAGCGTGCTGAGCCCACATTCACCACGTGATGGATGACGCGAGCTCGAATCCCCACGCTACCACCTCGGATTTTTCAGTCACCGCCGAGTGGCTTAAAACTACCCACATGCTGTCCTGAAGACCACCCATCAACACAGACTCTAGATGAAACTGTCCAAGTGAAACAAGAACGAGTTCCGGGGGGCAGCATGAGCCAAGAGAAGATGGCGCCACTATAAACACCTGCCTGCGCCATGACGGGCTGGGGCCGAATACCATCCAGGCCACTCAAGCAAGTCTATCGGCGCTATAGGAATGGACGTAAAAAAAAAAATACTTTGAGTACGTATATGTCTTGCTGGTTGCCGATACAATGTTTGAATGTATTGCCTTGCTGGTTGTCGAGCTCACTACTGTTGCGTAAGTCCATTTCAGTGATAGATTGCTCAGTAAGAAAATAAACTTCCTGTTAATATCCACCTTGCTTGGAAGTGTTCTTTATCCGTTGTCGTAGTGACTCTGCTGTCTATTTTTGTGTCGTCGGGAAATTTCGATATTTTACACGATAGCCCCTCGTCAGTGTCATTTACGTACACCAAAAACAGAACAGGTCCCAACACCGACCCCTGTGGAACATCGCTTTTGACACCTCGCCAGTCAGATGATATACCATTCATAACAATTCTCTGTTTACAGTCGGTAAGCCAGTCTTTGAGCCACTTATGAATATTACCAGTTATACCGTGAGCTTGCAATTTACTGAGGAGGCGGCTGTGAGGGACTTTGTCAAATGCTTTCTGAAAGTCCAAATATACAATGTCTACTGATTGACTTTCATCGTATACATTAAAGATGTAGTTGAAGAAATCGAGAAGGTTAGTCAAACAGGAACGTTTGTTTCGAAAACCATATTGCGAATCCTTAATTAGTCTGTTATCTTAAAAAAAAAAACTTTACCATTTTTTCACGAATGATCGTCTCCAAGGAGGAGGAGGAGAAAGAGGAGGAAGAATTATGTTTGCCTGGCTGCTTGGGGCACTGAGCTTCTGCCGTAGAGGTGGGGCATCAGGAGGAAGAAAGTGAAGTGTTAGAGAGAGAGAGAGAGAGAGAGAGAGAATGTATACAGGACAAATTCGAATTGGAAGCATTTCGTCTGGTCACACAACACGGCAACTACTACATACATATCTATCACAAACTATGACTCGTACAACTCATCATTCATCAAACCATCCAATGACGTTGCCAGTTAGTCATGTTTGCATCAAGGGTCGCCAGATCTGTCCCGTTCATTCACTCGTCTATTAATGATGTGGTTGTTGCCGGCGCTATTATGAGAAGCATCCAAATTAAGGCCGTTATCTCAAATCTCATCTGGTTACAACTTTGTGAAGCCTCTGTATCCACCTAAATTGTAATAGCCCAGTAACGTCAATTCGCACGCGTTGATCTGAGGGAACGTAAATTAAGTGGTTCTTACTTATACCCCTAAAAGATTTCCCAGCTCCTGAAACCTTTGAATAATTCTTGTTGGCTTTGGCTTTAAGAAATACCTTTAGAATTTAAACTACACAAATAACGAGGAAGCGTTTCAACACAAATGAATCAAAACACTTCTTCAACCACTCTCCTTTCTGATTTCTTACCAACTCTTCCAATCTTTTCCATCCGTTTTCCCTTCCTTTCCTTTTATATTTTCCTACCTTTAACACTCGTCCCATGTTTCTATTCTCTCTCATACTTGTCCTCTCTATTCCACTCTATTCTCATCCTTGTCCATTCTATTCACATCCTTGTCTACTCTATTTTCATCTTTGTTCTCTGTTCCACTCCTCTTTCCTATTCTATCTTTTACATTTTCCTACCTCTAACTCTTCTCACATCTCTGTTTCCTCTCAGACATGTTATACTCCGTCTCATTCCTAACCTCTCCAACCACCACCAGTTTTCGTTTCTCACTTACCTATTACGTTTTTCTTTCCTTCTTACCATTTTCCTCCTTCCTTAACATGTCTAACTTCATTTTTTTCTCTGACTTTTTTTCTTACCATTTTCCTCCTTCCTTAACATTTCTAACTTCATTTCTTTCTCTGACTTTTTTTCTTACCATTTTCCTCCTTCCTTAACATTTCTAACTTCATTTCTTTCTCTGACTTTTTTTCTTACCATTTTCCTCCTTGCTTAACATGTCTAACTTCATTTTTTTCTCTGACTTTTTTTCTTACCATTTTCCTCCTTCCTTAACATTCCTAACTTCATTTCTTTCTCTGACTTTTTTTCTTGCCATTTTCCTCCTTCCTTAACATGTCTAACTTCATTTCTTTCTCTGACTTTTTTTCTTACCATTTTCCTCCATCCTTAACATTTCTAACTTCATTTTTTTCTCTGACTTTTTTTCTTGCCATTTTCCTCCTTGCTTAACATTTCTAACTTCATGTTTTTCTCTGACTTTTTTTTCCAACCGACAAAGAAACGAACACATACAGATACAAAGGCAAACTCAAGTATAGTAAACAAGTAATAAAAAGTCTGCAATTAAACTAAACAAACTAAACAAACAATACAAAAGAGTGTGCAGCTTAATTAACCAATGGACGAGCAAAGTGAACAACTCATACAAAAAAAAAGTCTGCCTCTAAACCGACTAATAAACTGAGGAAAAAATCAAAGAAACTGAGACTCAAGGACAGTTCAAGGGAGGCCATTGAACTCTGTGACACTGTAAATCCTCCTTTTCTTCCCCACGTGACTGTAAGAGGAGACGAAGAGTAAGAGGAGAAAGAAGAGGAGAAGGAGGAGGAGGAAGAGGAAGAAAAAGAAGAAGAAAAAGAAGAAGAAAAAGAAGAAAACGAAGAAAAGAAGAAGAAGGACCCCACTACGACCCAAACGACCGTGGTTCTCTTCACTTAAATGACTTGAAGACAAAGACGCTGGGTAATAACAGGCTGGTGCAGCATCCTCACGACACGGGGAGGGTGGGGGTGAGGGGTGGGGTGGGGGTGAGGGGGGGGAAGTGAGTGGTCATCTTTCTTTCTTCCTCTCTCTCTCCCTTTCTATCCAGCACGACACGGGGAGAGGGGGAAGGGGAGGAGGAAGGGTCATCTCTCTCTCTCCCTTTCGATCATGAGATGAGGGGGGGGGAGAGATTAGTGGTCATCCCTTTCTATATCTCCCTTTTCTTTCATTATCTATCTACACGACACGGCGGGGGAGGATAGTGGCCATCTCTCTCACTCTCTCTATCTATCTACCTCTATCTTTCTATCTATTTATTTATCTATCTATCTTTCAGAAAATATTTGTCATCTCTCTCTCTCTCTCTCTCTCTCTCTCTCCTCCCCCCACCCACCCACCCTCCTTATGTTTACACTCGTCAAAATCCTTGTCATCCTCCGCCAGGCGACGTGACAAATTAGATAAAAAGATGTTTCAACCTCCTTCCTTTTTCCTTCTCCTCACAGTCCCCATCTACTCCTTTTTTCCCCTTTCCTGATTCTTCTTCTTATTTTTCTTCTCTTTCATTTCTTCTTTATCCTTATTATCATTTCCGATCATAAATTTTTCTTCTTATATTTCTTTCACTTTCTTTGCTATTTTTATTTCACCTTTCTTCTTTCATTAAATTTGTCTTTCTTTATTTCTTCCACTTCTGTGTTATTACTATCTTTATTTTCATTTCTTCTTTCATTAAAACTATGTGTATATATTTTTTTTCTTATTTTACAATTCTAAAGTTTCATCTCTTCCTCTCCATTAAATTTTCCTTTCATATTTCTGCTACTTCCTTTACTCTCTCTTGTGTCTTCTTTATCCATATTATCACATATTCCTTACTGTCATATGTTACTTCCTTTTTTCCATATCGTAATTTTTTTTTCCCTTCCATATCCTTATATTTTACATCTTTCCCTTCATTGAATTTCCCTTCCTTTTATTTCTTCCACTTCCTTTAGTCATCATTTTTCCTTTCATATCCTCATTTTCACTCATTTCCCTTAATTAACTTCCTTTCCAACTCCCTTACTTTATCTTTTCTCCACCACCTCATACAATAATTTATCTCTTTATTAATAGTTCTTTCCTTCTTTTGGTCTTGATATTAACACCTTTTCACATCTTTCCTTGTCCTCTTTCCTCCGTCCTCTACGTTTTCCCTGACCCTTAACACTTCCTATGTCTCTGTTCCTTTTTTTTCCATGTTCCATGTATCCATGTTTGAATCCCGGCTCGGCAGTCGGCGTACAGCTCACCCAGCTGTTCATCCTCCCTTTCGGGCTGGTCGATAAATGGGTAGGATATCTGGGGAAACCTGAGGAAGGTAAACTGTAGCAATCCCGGATTTCACTTTGACACTTGCCTTGGGGTAATTGGTTGTTACCTAACACATGCTCAAAGGACTAACGGATCGGAGATTAGCACCGGAGCCATGCGCAGCTATAGCGTATGCCTCCACTTTTACCTTTCCTTTTCTCCGCTTAATTCTTAATCTTCCAAACCACCATCATCCTCATCATGTTCCACCTCTTATTTCTTCTTACCTATTCCCTCCCTCCCATGTTACTCCTTCCTTACCATTTCTAGCTTCATATTTTCTCTGCTCTCGCTTAAGGCTCCTCCTCCCCACTTTCTTCCTTCGTTAACATTTCTACCTTCAGTTTTTTATCGCTTCTCCCGTCAGCCTCTACTAGCTAAATTAATCCTCCACTTCTCACTCATCTTTCTTTTCTCTCCTATTTTTTCTCCTTTTTCTTTTGTCTTTCTCCAATTTCCTTCCATTTTCTATTTCGTTGCCTTTATTACCCTTCTTACTTTTCTTTTCTCCTCTCCTATCTCTTGTTCATAGACTTTTTTGTTTTGTTTTCTATTTCTTTCATTTATTTTCACTCTATTCGTTCCCTGGTCATTTCCTTTCCTCTCATTTATTTTTACTTTTTCACAATGTCCTCCACAATTTGTCATCTGATCTTATATCCCAACACTTTTATCTTTTCGTGCGATTCTCTCTCTCTCTCTCTCTCTCTCTCTCTCTCTCTCTCTCTCTCTCTCTCTCTCTCTCTCTCTCTCTCTCTCTCTCTCTCTCTCTCTCTCTCTCTCTCTCTCTCTGATACCATTCAATTTGCTTTTCTATCCTCTTACACTCGTAACTTTGCCTACCTTGCCTTCTCTCCCTTACCCTCTTCCCACTTTCCTTCCCCTTCCTTTT